>NC_056737.1:1336766508-1336881508 GCF_019279795.1 Protopterus annectens
ACACACACACACACACACACACACACACACACACACACACACACACACACACATATATATTTATATATATATATATAAAATACATACATACACACACACACACACACATATATATATATATATATATATATATATATATATATATATATACCAATTAGACCAGATTACGTGTCCAGTGGACAGCTATGAATGGGGCAAAATTTTTTTGTGGGAACAGATTGCCATTTTTTTTTTTATAAGGTGAGAGTGAGAAATTGTTGAAGGATAGTAGGTATATTTGGGGAGGTAGGTTGGGTAGGAAGACAGACAAGACAGACAAGACAGCAGACAGGGGTGGTATATGACACATGTTGGGTTAACACCTTGGACGGGGAGGGTGGTTGGGAATCGGATGCCCATGAGCCCCCAAATGGACTGAGGTCCCCACCCATGGGCAGTCACCACTGAACCTTCATGGCTCCAAAGATGGCTGTGCTGGGGGCTGAGCAGGAGGGGCAGGCTGACCCTCAAGATATGCCATGCAGCCCTCAAGCTGGCATAGCAGATCTCTGAACTCCTTTCTAAGCTTGCTACGCACCATTCCCCGGACCTGATGATGGGTGACAGTGTCCTGTCTGCTCCTGAGGGATGACAGGCCTCATCCCCTGAGGTGGTTGGGGCCCGTCCTTCCTCGGGAGGAGGAGGAGGATGGGCCCCATCCCCTGAAGCAATTTCACCCGAAGATGGTGCAGGACCAGCGGACGAGGGAAATCCCGGGTTGGGACCAAGACATGCTGGGGCCCAGTGCCATGGCCAGTTGAGGTTGGACAGGTGGATCTGCTGGGATCAGCCTTCCCAGACGTACTATGGTGTTGCAGTTTTATAACATATTTTGGTTAGTCATGAAAAACACATTCCAGGATTAGTTTTAACAGCATGCATAGGTATTCCCATTAACCCAAAACAACAGATTTGGAACAGTTGTATAGTAAACAGAACACATGCATATATGGAACCACAGTGGGCATTATAATGGCATGCAAGCAGGTTAGATTGATAGCAACAGGCCACCAATGATAGTATTTGAACAGGGAACATTAATAGTCAAATGTTTAAATATTTGTAGAACAATAGGACATATGTCCCAACATTAGGTTTGGTGAAGAACATACTCATTGATTTATGTGTTTAGATTATTGGTGCAGATAGGGTGGGGGAGAGAGAGAGATGTATAGGCTTCAATTGCTTACAACTTTAATGATCATTGCTCTAATCATTACTCTCCAGGTATTACCTCACTTTACATCAACCTATGGCCGTGGGTTGGGCAGTGGTATGTTTGGACACAGTGTATAATTACAGCCTTCTTACAGCTAATTTATACCTCTTCTTACCTGGCAGACCTGTGGAGGAAATTTCTGTTAACACTACCTGATTGTTTCTACCCATATTCACATTGTCAGGGTTACATATGTGCACTCATAGTGTGTGTGTGTGTGTGTGTGTGTGTGTGTGTGTGTGTGTGTGTGTGTGTGTGTGTGTGTGTGTGTGTGTGTGTGTGCTACTGCCATACTCTGCCATGATTTCTATCAGGCACCCTGAGTGTGGGCGGCAGTGAGCACTAGCTGTGACAGCGTGACACTTGAGGGACATTTCTTGGAGGAGACTACTTGGTGTATGTACTTTTGTTGCTGTCATTTGCAGCTTTGAGATTGGACAGAGGGTGTTATACACAGTGTATAAGTACAGCCTTCTTACAGCTATTTATACCTTTCCCTACCTGGCAGACCTGTGGAGGAAATTTCTGTTAACACTACCTGACTGTTTCTACACATATTCACATATTCCTGGGTGGAAATATGCATACAGCATAATACCACTCCTGGGATTCGAACCATGCCTGTTTGTGTATAAAATAGAACAAAGTTTGTGTTTCATCAGAATGAGCAATTGAGAAACTGCTGTCTCTCATTTGACTGTTTTCTGCCTAATACTCTCATGGTTGTATAATCTGACCCTGTAATTCTGACATTCATGCATGGGAGATAGTTCTTATACTGTGTATTCATACTTTGACATAGCACAGTCTGGAAAACACTGGTTAACATAACATTACTATTCAGGTATCAGATCTTGGTGCATGGAACATTTCATATAGTTAATCTCCTGTTTTACAACTCCACAATATTTGTCAGATGAGCCTTGATTATTTAATGCTTTTACCAAAGTAGACATGACCAGTCTGGGGTTTTGACTTTTATTGACGGCTATCACAATCGAGACAGTATATTCTGTAGTAACCACAAATAGCTTATTTCGTAAAAATGCCAACTGATTTATTCACCATAAAATAAAATAAAAACTAAGCACAGTCGAATTAGGCGCCTTTCGTCTTTACCACATCAAAAAGACTTCTTCAGATACATCGACTTTGACACTCCCCCCACTTAAATACCTTGTTAATCTATCACATGACATAATCTTGATTCAGGTGTAACCTACCGACTTTAAAACTTTCCTTTCGGCCTTTCACAATACACTTTGAACCATTTTCCATTTCAGTACAGTACCCAAGATATTTAATTTATTCTACCTGGTTCTACGCAAAAAAACATGTATTACTAAAATCAACTACACTTATTTAAGTTTTTCAATTTTAAAATACATAAGATAGAATTTACTTCATTTATTCCTGGGTAAAAACAGGTGTTTGTGTTTAGCTGCCACAACAATTCTATTTTTTCTAAAAGGAGGTTGTCAGGTCCTCCTCTACCATCTGAGCAAACTTGATCTATTACTCGAAACCTGAATATATGTTCTGGTTTCTCCAGTATATGTTTTGCAAGTGCATTCTCCATTTTTTTATTGTTTATACTATATACGTGTTCATACACTTGTTCTTTTAAAGTTCTTATAGTTTTCCCCTATATAGAACACGGGACATTGTTTTCCAAGTAAATAACCATCTTGGATAGGCAATTGAATTTCTTTTTAGTAGTGTATTTCTTATCCTTAATCCAGTAGTTTTTACCCATGTCTATGTGCTTACAAAAATTGCACATTTCACAATTGGTCATTCCTGGATTTCTAGTTGTGCACTCAGTTTTACTTTCTAGTATTGTTTTGACGTTTTTCCCTTTTCTAAAGATTATCTGTGGTGGTTTGGGAAGTTTCCTGTTAATAAAAGAGTCACTTTCTATCAATGTCCAATTCTTGTATAAGATGTTTCTTAAATCATTTGAGTTAACACTGTATGTTGTCACAAAGCTATACATCATAAAGTTATCTACTTCTATGTTGTTACTATTACGGGAGGCTAAATTACTGGGATTATTAATGTTGTTTTGTTCGGACCATAAAATGGGTTTGTACATCCCCCTACTTCTTTTGTTCTTAATTTCATCAGTTAACTCTACTATTAGATTCCGTAGGTACCCTCTATTAAGGAACATTCCTTCAAGTTTGTCACATTCACTATCAAAATCAGCTTCTAAGCTTATCATTCGAGCCACTCTCACAAGTTGGCCCTTAATGACTGATCTTTTTTGGTGAAATGGGTGACAACTTGTGAAATGCAAGAAGCTGTTGGAATATGTCTCTTTTCTATGTATAGTACTCACGTATCTATTATTCACAATGTCTTTCCTTAACTCTACATCTAAATAGTTGATCTTATTGTCCCCAAAATTCGATGTAAACCCCCAAAAATCCTTAGTGTTGTTACAATAATTCAGCAAGTTTTTAGCTGCTTCCTCGTCTCCTTTTATGATGACAAAAATGTCATCTAAAAATCTTGTGTAAAAAGAGATTTGTTCTCTTATACTAGGGACATATTCCAACAGCTTCCTGTATTTCACAAGTTGTCACCCATTTCACCAAAAAAGATCGGTCATTAAGGGCCAACTTGTGAGAGCGGCTCGAATGATAAGCTTAGAAGCTGATTTTGATAGTGAATGTGACAAACTTGAAGGAATGTTCCTTAATAGAGGGTACCCACGGAATCTAATAGTAGAGTTAACTGATGAAATTAAGAACAAAAGAAGTAGGGGGATGTACAAACCCATTTTATGGTCCGAACAAAACAACATTAATAATCCCAGTAATTTAGCCTCCCGTAATAGTAACAACATAGAAGTAGGTAACTTTATGATGTATAGCTTTGTGACAACATACAGTGTTAACTCAAATGATTTAAGAAACATCTTATACAAGAATTGGACATTGATAGAAAGTGACTCTTTCATTAACAGGAAACTTTCCAAACCACCACAGATAATCTTTAGAAAAGGGAACAACGTCAAAACAATACTAGAAAGCAAAATTGAGTGCACAACTAGAAATCCAGGAATGACCAAGTGTGAAATGTGCAATTTTTGTAAGCACATGGACTCGGGTTAAAACTATTGGATTAAGGATAGGAAATACATTACTAAAAAGAAATTCAATTGCCTATCCAAGATGGCTATTTACTTGGCAAAGTGTCAACAATGTCCTGTATTCTATATAGAGAAAACTATAAGAACTTTAAAAGAACAAGTGTATGAACACGTATATAGTATAAACAATAAAAAAATGGAGAATGCAGTTGCAAAACATATACTGGAGAAACCAGAACATATATTCAGGTTTCGAGTAATAGATCAAGTTTGCTCAGATGGTAGAGGAGACCTGACAACCTCCTTTTAGAAAAATTAGAATTGTTGTGGCAGCTAAACACAAACACCTGTTTTTACCCAGGAATAAATGAACTAAATTCTATCTTATGTATTTTAAATTTGGAAAACTTAAATAGGTGTAGTTGATTTTAGTAATACATGTTTTTTGTGTAGAACCAGGTAGAATAAATTAAATATCTTGGGTACTGTATTGAAATGGAAAATGGTTCAAAGTGTATTGTGAAAGACCGAAAGGAAAGTTTTAAAGTCGGTAGGTTACACCTGAATTAAGATTATGTCATGTGATAGATTAACAAGGTATTTAAGTGGGGGTAGTGTCAAAGTCGATGTATCTGAAGAAGTTTTTTTGATGTGGTAAAGATGAAAGGCGCCTAATTCGACTGTGCTTAGTTTTTATTTTATTTTATGGTGAATAAATCAGTTGGCATTTTTATGAAAGAAGCGATTTGTGGTTACTACGGAATTTACTATCTGGATTGTGGTAGCAGTCATCATTTGTATACGCCATAGTTTGCGTGGTTTTGAAGTTTGTTTTGACTTTTATTGACAGGTACTAACACTTTTATTGATATATATACCCTGTACAGCACTATTACTCTGCTAATGTCTCGTTTATTCAGTACAAACCACACCCATTTTTAAATACTGACAGGTGACATTCTACTCCTTTCTATTTATTTGCTATGAATACTTCAAGCTAGATTTGTACTCACCAGCCTCACAATGCAGCCTTAGCAGCCTGCTGGCATTGGCATCCATATTCGTGGCCCTCTCATCTGCAGCTGTACAAGAGATAGAGAAACATTTATGCATACCTATTCATCACATACACAGACTGGATTTTGGAAAACATTCCTCATCCATGATTTTTGGACCCACCTATCCAAGAGTTCCCTCTTAATATGCTTTAATTCAGCAAAATGGTGCTGGACCTGCTCACCAGTCCAAGGGATGCTGGTGGCACTGGTGAGGTCATGTACGAGATGGTCCCAGGCCTCCGCTTTGTATTGGGAGCCCTGGTACTGGTCCTGCAGCAGTCTCCCTTCATGGTTTTGTACTAAGAGTACAATCATGACCCTGGACTCCTGAATGCCACAGTGCTGCACCCAAAAGTGCACACCTTCACCAACACCAGCCATAGTGCCTGCAGAGATGAACTACAACTGGTTATGGGCTGCATTCCCACCTGCAAGGTTTAAATAGGGCTGATTTCCCACACTTTGCTGTGATTGGATGGTTTTGAATATGCTGAGCTTTGCTAAGTGACAGGCAAACCCGCTTAGCACACATAGGCATTGCTTAAAGGGGTAGATGCTAAGCTTTGCTTACCAGTGCGCAAATACGCTTAGCTATGCTAATTATTGCTAAGCACACAAATGTAAGCAATGCTTACTCAGGCTAAGCATAGCTGAGCACAATTTAGTGTTGTTCAGCTTTCATTTTATGGACTATAAGGATTGTGGAGTTGATTCTTTCTTAATGACATCTTATGATATGTATGTTTCCCTTCCATAACATCCCCCTATGCGCTTTCATTACATTATATTCTTTTGTGGCTATACTGTATGGGACACTTGTGTTTATATGGGGGTTCACATCTGTACTACACTGACATCTCACATTTGGACCTGCTACACTACCCTGGTTAACAAATATATATATTATTCACTACCTATTTATAAAACAGATAGTTTTACTGCTGTTTCTAGATATAAAAATGTATGGACTGCATTGGGGCTTGAACCATGAATGACTACATGCTAGGTGAATGCTCTAACCACTACACTATTCCACTGTGACTGCTTTGTTTGTATGTTTCTATTTAGCTCCTTTGGGTGTTTCAGCTATGGACTACATAGCTGCGCGATGCGCACACCCGCTCAGCTACGCTTAAACTTTATTGGGGACAGAAAAAAATAAAATAAACATTTTTTTATTTTTATTTACTGTAGGGGTATACACATTGCTTTCTTCATGTTAGGGCAGGACATCTGGATGACTACATCATACATGGGGGAATTGGTTTAAATGTTCCTCTCAGAAACATGCTTATTCGGTATGCCAGCATGTACACTGGCATACCATTCTCGACATTATGCATGCTGGACCATTGTGGGGGGCTGTGCTTTTGTGCGTTTTGTCTGCATACACTGTTATGTTATAATGACAGTGTCTGCGGACACCGTTGCTTGATTTGGGATTGCTGTACAGCAATTCTAGGTGCAGGGGGCATGTGTACCGTGTGAGCAATGCTCAGACACGCCCCCTGCACTTGTACATGCATCGTGTCCATGTAGAGAATACAGCAGCATGCCTTCATTAATATGTAAGGCGTGCTGCTGTTCTACAAGGGCACGATCCACTCCGTCCAGGAATAGCACTATTCCTGCATGGAGTTTAATGAATCCAGGGTTACATCTTTACTAATGCAGGTCTTGTCTGCTTTCTCATGGCCATGTTTGGAGAATACACACAATGTGCCCTTTCAATTAACAAATCCTTCTGTAGAATGCCAGTCAAGTTGCTTATTTCTGCTTTCATAAAGTTAATACAGTCTGTTCCTTTCAGTTTCTGTGGTCTAGCAGAAAATCTCAGGTTTCTGTGCATGATTTGTCCTCTAACTCTACAATTTTTGAAACAGCTCTTCTTGAAGTCTCATACTTAGCCAGTCTGTTCTTCATTTTTGCAGTTTTATCAGTTCATCTGAATACTATTTAAAGGTTCCTCCATTTTTTCCGCCTTTTTGTTGTCTGAGTTTCATTTATTTTAATCATCTCTATGCACATTTGGTAGCCATCTCTTGTACCTTATCTAGAGCTTTAACTGCTTTTTGCTGAACAACTGCAAGATTCTTACCAATCAGTGGTGCAAATTCAATAAAGCTTACATGGTAGTTTTTTTCTGTGTTCTTGTCACTGTGTGATGCAAACATGGGTGCAGCAGGTTTTAGATTCAGTAAACTCAGTGTACGGGCATGCAAGCATGTGCATTCATGCGGACCAATGGAAAGTTTTGTGACATGCAAATTTCTGCATAAGTAGCTGAATTTTATGCTAATGAAGCACGTCAGTATGGTGGGGTGATCTAACAACTATACACACAAATGTGCAGGCTCTGTGTCCATGTTGGAAGTGTACGCATACAGGAGCCTACACAGAAGCAAGGGCATACAGAAGTCCTGAAGTATGGACAGAATACCCATAAAAAGGTAAAAAGCAGGTATCTACTGTCCAAGGATGTCCAAAAGGGTCAGGAATATGTGCAAAATCACTGTAAATATTATAATCTTTATTTTAGTACAAATTTGCTCAATGGGCTGCTATGCTCAAAACATTTTAAAAACAATGATACAAATGTAATTAAAAAGTTTGATATGATATATTGTCACAACAATTACAGTAATACACTGCATTGTATGTTTAAATCCGTGCACCTGTGCTATTGCCTAGCTTACACGGCTACTATCCATGTAGTTTCCAGGCTGTCAGCATAGTTATGTAAATGATGTAAAAAATTAGTGTATTTGTTGAATCACAAAAAGCAGTGACCATATAGGGCTGTACACTCTGTGTAAGCTCCTACATAGTGTGTGTTTTTTATGCATGGCAACTTCTGAGCATCTTGCAAACCCAGTAATCGGGCTTGCACTTTAATCCCCTCTAGTCCTGTGACGATGAATGTTAGGTGTTGGTCTAGTGTGGAGATAGCCTTTTGTTCAAGTACAGGCTAAATCAACTTGTAATCATACTGTGCTGCCACTGTAAGTCATAAAAATGAAGTGCAATTATCCATAATTAGCATATTCTGTATGTATCATGACAATTTATGTTTTATTTATTTAATATTTGTTAACCAGGAAAGTCCATCTTTGAATGAAGCCAATTTTCAGCAGAGGCCCAGGGAGAAATGCCATAGACGCATGCCTTTGTAACGTGGGAGGAAACTGGAGCACCCAGAGGAAACCCACCTGAACGCTGGAAGGACATGCAGACTCCGCACATAAGGCACCCCCAGGCGAGAATTGAACCAGAGGACCTCTTGCTAGGAGGCAACAATGCTACCGATGCACCACTGCACCATCAGTAGGGATAATATTATTAAATGTTTTACATGAATTGCTGTCATTATGCATAGCTGTGCTCTGCTGCATGTTGGTGTGCACAGCACAACAATGCACACTGTAGTTGCAGTTCTAAATCCTGTCAATTATACACCTAAGCAGGTGAATGTCATTTAAAGCAGCCAATACCAGATGGTGGTCCTAATCAAGAAATGCATAAAGTATGCATGCAGCCTACAGTCTGATTTTCCATCGATACTTCAACAACATTGGCATAGAGACTTGGAACTTTTAACTGACTTAATGCTAGGGTCTGCTGGAGCTATTCTACATCTGTATGTACTTGAGGCTGAAGTCAATGTTGCTGGTGCTGATGACAATAGGCCTAGGCCAAGAAGAAGAAGTGTGTTCAGGTCTAGGGTGGCCTACCGGATGCTACTTGAGTGGGAGATTGTAGAGCACTACAGGGTGGACAGCGACACTTTACAAGAACTCTGTCAGCTCTGGTGGCATTAACTCAGAGCCACAGCTAACTGAGATTAACCCATCCCAGTGAAACTAAGATATGTGTAGCCCTTAGAATATTATACATATTATAAATAGGTACTTTTTAAAGACCAACTGTGGACATGATGGGAGTGTCACAGGCAGCAGCATCCAGTTTCTGGATGCTATGCTTATATATGCCAGGGAACACGTGTTTCCCCCACTGCTGAGGAGAGGACCAGCAATATGCAAGAGTTCTATCATGTAGTGCACTACCCTGAAGCACTGGGTGCCATAGATTGCATTTATGTACACATCAAGGCACTACCTGGTGAGCAGGGTAGAATCTTCATTAACCACAAGGGATACCACTTGATCAACTGGCAAGTTGTGTGCAATGCCCATGGGATTATCTTGAATTTGTGTGCTGAAAACTCTGGCAGTTATCATGACTCCCATATCTAGTACACACCACAGCTGTATCAGATATTTGCTAGGGGGCACATCCCAGAGGGCCATTTACTGGGGATGCTGGCTATGCCCTGGAACCGTGGATGATGAGACCCATCAGAAATGCACACACACTCATAGAAGAATGCAGTAATGAGGCACACACACAAACTAGGAACATCATAGCGCATGTGTTTGGACTTCTGAAGTCATGGTTCCGGTGCCTAGATATATCCTGTGGAGCCTTGCAGTATACTCCAAGCACATGTACACAGATTTTCACAGTTTGTGGTATGCTGCACAAGCTGATCCTATGTAAATAGCTGCAGCAGGATCAACCAGGGGAATGGGCACACATCCCCACCAATGTCTAGGTCACCACAGCCACAGTGATAGGAGGACTCGGAGGAGGAACTCTCAGCTGCTGTCCCTGTAGGTAGAAGTAGGTGTGCTCAGTATTCCCTTGCTTTAGCTATGAGACACCGCATAGCATATTCACTGACCACCTAGGGTCTAACACCTTCCTCCTACTCACATACATATACTAAAATTGATGTCAGGCAACTCACACAACCTTTATCTATACATGTATTGGCTGTGTAGTGTTGCATCAGACAGAGCCAACCCTGAACTAATGCTGTATCATCTGCCACATTTGCAAGGTAAGGCCTGAATCTTGACTGTAGTGTTGAACACTGTTATGATATATTCCTGGATATGTCTTACCTTGTTACAGTATGCAAATATATAGTGGTGCTTTTGTAGATAACTTAAGTTAACATGCAAGTATACACACATATTACTTCAATGTTACCACATATAGTTCTTATACATCAGGCATAAAACACTCAGAGTCCAACCACAGCTGAATACTGGTACATCATGCAAAAGAGAAGTTAGGAATTGACTCCACTCCATTGCAGTTTCTGACTACTTTGTATCCTAACAGTAGATGTGTCCCCCCCACCCACAAACACAGGATTGTAAGACAGAGAGAGGTATAGCTATAATCATGTTTGTTAGGAGTTGTGTCTATTAATTGGTCTGTGTCCAAATGTAACTCATAGATGTACTTCTACAATATACTGTGCATGGTATGATAGCAGTGTACACTTTTTATGAAAGTGGATGTGTGAGGAATGACCCCAGTTTAGAAAGCAGCTTCTATGGACAAATGACTAAGGCATCCATACTGCGTGAAGAAGCTTTAATGGTGTTTTGAGTTCTAATCCTGATGTAAGTTTAAGTTTTGTAGGTGTTGTAGTTTGTGTTTTGTATAGACTGTAACTCTGTGTCCCATAACGTTTTCATCTTTATATTTTTAGTACACATTTGCGCAATGCATTGCGTGCTGAAAACAGTTTTAATAATGCTTAAACATTTTGTGTGGTGCAAAACTGCAGAAAAAGAAAATATGCAGATAATAGTTATAGATTGCCTGTAGCAATTGTGAAATCACAGTCTGGAGTAATGAGAGCAATGGCCTGCATTAAGACATATACATTACATAAAAGGAAGAGTGGATGTTAGCAATGCGCCTTGCATGTGCGTACTGCTTAACACCATGCAGACAGGTAGAACAGTGAAATGCACATGCAATACTCATTGCATTTTTACTATGCCTAACTATCATAGCTCTAAACTGTCCAGATTTATGAAGAATGCCCACATTCTTACATAATATTTGTAGTTTGCTCCCCATAAAATGTTGGTTTATACAACATTATTGCTAGATAATTGAGAATAAAGTCAGAAAATAATGATATATATTTCATTTATGGATGTCATATCCTTCATGAAATGCATGCTAATGCAAAACCTGTTATTCCATGAACAATGTAGTTTTGCAAGGGCAATAATTCAACATTTGCCATATTAATTATGGCTTTGTACAGATTTCATGCTCTATGAGGTTGATAAGTATGCTAACTATTACATAACATACATAGATCTGTGTTCTTATTATTCTATATTTCCAACATGTAGAAACATTGCAAACTGAGGGCACAGTGTAACTATCTGTACAGACAGTTAATAAACATATCCATATGAGTTTCCTCACAACCAGCCTCAACAACAATCAGTACAACCATGGGATCTCCTTAATTCTACAACACATACATCTAACACAAAACAAAGGTGTAATATAAAATGTTGTGTGCTCCATCATGGACATGGTGATAAAGTTGTGCTCACAGGTTTGCACTGCCAAAGGAAAACATCCAAATATGCTCAATAAGGGACTTATGCTGTTACGCAGCTATGGCCTCTAAACAGTATGCTACTGTTAGTATACTAGCCTCATATGACACTAAAGAGCAATGTGTCTATGCAGGCCTCCCAAGCTGGTGTTCCCTACATCCCTTGATGATATCATCTACTATAAGTTCACATTAAGTCATGTTAAAAAGCAGACTTGTGTAGTGGAACTTGTGTTAAAAACTGTGTTCATTAGTCTGTGTACCTAGATAAGTACAGGTTCAGTTATCACTGTAGTAGTGCGTGTGCATGTTTGTTTCCATAAAGAATAGTTGGAGTGGGAGTCCTTGGAAACTGTCATGCTGTTTGCTTTCTTTTTGTGCTCCCAAAAAACATCCATGTTAGCAGTCATCCAATCTCTTGCCCCTGCAAGGCCTGCTGATGGCATCTACTATAAAGACCACCAGCAGTCCTGTTAAAGTCATCTGCAGATTTAGTCAGCCAGAGACCACTGCCATTGGCCTTGACTTCTGAGAAGTAAATGCCAAAAAGGAGCAGTCCAAGGACTGATCCCTGAAGAACTCCACTTGTGACTGGCCTCTTTGTAGATGGACTCCCCAGTTCTAACTTCCTGGGTCCTGTCTGTGAGCCAGTTGGGTATCCATTGGGTGACATACGGGTTTGTACCTAACCTCTTGAGTCTGTCAACAATGCCTGAGTGGGGTATTGTGTTGAATGCCTTGGCCAGGTCAAGATAGGCAGTGTGAATGACTCTGCCCTCATCCATTGCTTTGGTGACCTTCTCAAAGAAGTCCACCAGGTTGAGTAGGCATGATCTGCCCTTGACAAAACCAAACTGGGTTGGGTCCAGTGTCTGGAGGTTTACTATATCTGTATTGATCATCTCCATGATAATTCTTTCCATGGCTTTACATATAAGACTACTGAGACTTATAGGTGTGTAGTTTCCAGGGTCTGTAGATGCCCCACCTTTGTGCAGAGGGATGACTGTTGCCTTTTTTCCATTCATGAGGGATGACGTCTGTTTGGAGGCTACAGTTAAATAGTAATTTCAGAGGCCCTGATAGGTCATGTTTCATGCTATTTAGAAGACATCCTGAGATATTGTCTGGGCCCATTGATGCAGTGTTTTTGGTCTTAAAGGCAGCATTAATGACCTGTTCCCTTGTGATAGGAGGAGTTATATTTGATAATATTTCCTGAGGGAAGGTTGAAGGGGAGAGAGGGGTAAAGTTGAAGCTGAATTTATCAGCCAGGAGGCTTGCTGTATCTTCTGGCTCAGTATAGGGTGCTTCATTTGCAATGAGCTCTGCACACATTTGTGTATTGTGTTTGAGGTTGCATACGTAGCTAAATAATGCTTTGTGGTTGTCCTTGGTCTGGGAGGCCAAACGTCTCTCAAATTTGGCTTTGATAGACTTTATTTGTCCTCTGAGTTGTTTGTTTAGTTTGATGAGAGTGCTTTTATCCTGCTGGATGCTGCACCTCCTATTTTTTTGCCATGATTTTCTTCCTCCTGTTATACAGCGTATTGATTTTGTGATTTCTCCAGGGTGGCTTGTTTTTTGTGTTAGCTCTGTACTTATTCCTGGTGGGTACAGCTGCCTCTGTGCAGCTACTAACATGCTTGTACAGGGTTTCTGTGAACAGTTCTGCATAGGCAGCATTGTTTTCAGGGTTTATGGGGGTTTGTAATTTTGCAAGGTTCTCAATTAATAGCAGGAGGTTAGCCTTAAAATAGTTCCAGATTATTCCAGGTTTAGCTAGGGGTCCAAGTTTTATTTTTACTTCAAAGGAGACCATTTTGTGGTCTGACCTTACCAGGGAAGGCATTACAGTAGGGGGTGTGCAGCAGTCTCCCATATTAGTGAGGACCAGATCCAGTATTGTTGCATAACTTGGTTGGTATATTGACTCTCTGGTCCAGGGCGTTTGTGCTTATAAAATCCAGGAATCTCTGTGCATGCACATTTGGTGTCATATAGGATTCCCAGTTAATAGTGGGATAATGAAAGTCACCCATGAATATGGTATTGGGTTGGAAGGTTATTGATTCTAATAAGTTTAAATACATAGTATAAGTTTCCTAGGTCATAGAGGGGCCCTATAGCTTGCAAAGAAGTGGTATTGGATTTTGTCTATGGTGATTTCAACATGGAGCAGCTCAAGTGCATTGTCCTGTTTGACCAGCCTTGAAGTATATTTATTTTTGATACAAATAGAGATACCTCCATCTTTAGCTCCTGCCTGCGAAGTAACTGGCCTAAATGTGTGAAAGGCATTATAACATTGCGTCTGCATGTCCTCCCTGTGGTTGGGTAGCATTCAAATGACATGCGTGCGTAAATGGGTGTGCCTTCATTGAAGGTTGGGCGTCGAGCTGGCACCTCGGCGTTTCGTAAAAATCTACTGCCAATCATTAGTGGACCAGAGTTCCGCTGTGGCGACCCCTTACCGGGAAAAGCCGAAAGAAAAACAACAACAACAACAACATTGTTAGTGTGCTCTCTGCAGCTTTAAACCATGTCTCAGTGACTGCACAGATATCAGCATTTTCTAGGGTAAAGAGAGCTTCTGGGGAGTGGAGTTTTTTGTTTAGACTTGTAGCATTGAGCAGTAATACCAGATTATTGAATACATATTTCTCACAACAGGCCAGGGGCACGCAATGGCCTGTCAGACAGGTAGATGTCACCTCATGCAATATCAGAGAGACAACAATGACACTCCTTTCATGCTATGCTTAAAAATCATGAAATCTCTTTGCAATGGTGATGGACAGGTTGACACAGGAGATCACACAGGGGACCCCATGGACTATGATGTTTGCAGATGATATTGTGATCAGAGAACATGTTTCAGAGACCCTGTAAATGTGTAGGTATGCTATACAGAGGTGAGTAATGAATGGCATAAGGACTAAGACAGAATATATGTCTGTGAATGAGAGGGAGGTACATGAATGCTGAGACTGCAGGAAGTACAGCTGGCAAAGGTGTATGATATGAAATACTTAGAAGCTAAAGTTCACAGTAACATTAAGTGTGGAAGGGAGGTGACGAAGACAGTGCATGCATGGTGGAGTGGGTGTAAAAGAGTGTCGAGGTGATTTGTGACAGATGGGTACCAATAGTACTGAAAGGGAAGGTCTACAAGAGTGTACTGCCAACAAGTATGTGATATGGTGTGGAGATGGTGGCACTGACAAAAACACAAGAGTTATAACAGGAGCTGGAAGAGTTCCAGACGTTAGGATTTGCACTGGGTGTGCTGATGATGGACAGGATTAGTGGTCAGTATATTACATTGTCAGCGCAAGGTTGTACGGTTTGGACACAAGTCCAGAGAGGTTAGATTGCATTGTGCTTAGGAGGGATGCTGGGTATATTTGGGGACAGATGCTGAGGATGGAGCTGGCAGGTAAAAGGAAAATAGGAAGGCCTAATATTAGGTTCATGGATGTGGTGACCAAGGATAGGCATGTGGTTGTTGTGACAGAACAGGATGCAGAGGAAAGGAGGAACTGGAAGCAGATGAGGTGCTGTGGCAACCCATCATGGTAGTAGCCAAAAGACTATGAACATTAGGATAACATCTATTTTTATAGAAATCCCACCTGCGCACTTCTGGCAAGTGCATACGGTATGAGTCTCTATTGAAAGTTACTGTTTCTGGACCTAGTGTGAGCTTTAACAGTGTTACCTTGGATTACCTGCTCTGTTGTGGTTTTATGTGCAGACGCCTTAACACTTTGCCCTCATATGTACAGAAATGACAATGCAATTATTTACCAATAGACTTGGCTGCTGCTATGTTGCAGAGAGGATCCTCAACAGCTCTAGCTAGCTGTCATACAGTCTGTCACATAACAAGTAGCAATTAAAACACTTACCAATCAATGTCAGATCTATAGATCCACCTTAAGAATGACCTCAGAATGTACACATCATAGATACCCCCCAGAAAATAACACTCAGCTCACATATACCCCTCCTTTTAGCATTCTATATGCAGATACCAGGTTCAAACCTTCCATCCTCACCTATCAGTTTCCATCTTTTCCTCCTGCAAGACTAGTTGACAAGATTATTTTAAACAGTGCATATAATGCCTCACGTGGATAATTATAGGATGACAAACTCACTTGCACATATGTAAGTGGATTTTGCAAACTGAAATGACATAGAAGAAATAGTGCACTGCCCCACAAGGGTCTATAATATATCAGACCTGTTCGTCAACAACATAAGTGAGTAATGTAATGGCACATGTGTAGTGCCTGCACTGTCAACCCAACCATATAAGTGTATGTGTAGAGTTTGGAATACCAAATGGACTCCCTAAGGGAGGACTCAAGTTCATAAACATCATCCATTGTAACTACATCTTCCTAAGGGATGGGATACTCAATGTCCAAGCTCAGGTTTCCACAAAGGACATTGACAGTTGGGGTAAGTTACACCCTGATGCCTTGTCTACAAATCTACACAAATGTATACACACAGCCATGCCTGATACGTTCAAAGTCCATACTGGTGTATGTCTCATTGCTACATTCTACAGTACATGACAGAAGCTGCTGTTTACAAATGTTCCAGGAAGCCCACTCACCTCAGTGCACTGTAAACAATGAGACACCTTGAAGAAACCTCATATAGCAACTATGCTAATAATTTATGAACCATTTCCCAGGCATAACCATAAGCCTGTCATCATTTACATCTGCAAAATAAAATATATTACTCAGATGTATATTGAAGTAATTCTGGATTGTATTGCACACACTGACCCACTGTAAATTCCACAGCTGCTAGCAGGCACAGGTGGCTGTAAATTGTCCCTGCTCACAACACTAAGCTTATTACATTTTTGCATCACCTCCAAACCATGCTATCTACAAAAAGCAAGTTATCACTGCTCACTCCAATACATGGAACACAGAATCCATGGGATCAGATGACATTCTGGCTTGTGTTCTTCATGTGCTGCAGGGAGGCCATGGTGGTACAATGGTTAGCATTGCTGCCTCACAGCAAGAGGTTCTCTGGTTTGATCCTCGGCTGGGGTGCCTTCTGTGCGGAGTCTGCATGTCCTCCCTGTGGTCATGTGGGTTTCCTCTGGGTGATCCGGTTTCCTCCCACATCCCAAAGATATGCTGTAGGTAGATTGGACACTCTAAATTGGCCCTAGGTGTCAGTGCATGTGTGTCTGTGCCTTCTGTGGAAGGTTGGACTGGCAATTCAACACCGTAAAACTCCACTGTCGGTCATGAGTGGACAGATGAACCACTGTGGTGACCCCTAACTGGGAAAAGCCTAAAGAAGAAGAAGTAGGTCTTCATGTGCTGCAACATTGAGCTACTGCACTAGGCACCATATTCATCCATGGTCTGAGTACTGCTGCTGTCCACAATGAATGGCATACAGTGACCATTTCTCACCCAAACTATGTAGGATAGGGAACATACAAATTAAATTATATTCCCATAACTTTATTCAATGTTTGCTTTAAAACAATGGAAACAATATGCATGCATCTCACACAAAAAGGACATAGGTGACTTCCAAACAGTAGATCTGTTCCGGTTAGTTGTTTTCATGGTTAGCGTGTGCCTGAAAAAACTGTGGGAAATCCAGACTGTGAGCAGAGACCATATACAAGGCTGTGCACTCATCATATCTTGTCCTGGTCAGGCACTTCAGCGCAATCCAACATTTGTTCTCAATGAAATCTAACCAAGGTGAATATCACACCTTCTGTTGACAGGTGAGTTGCAAATCAGAACACAGACCAATACTTAGTCAAAGTGGGATATCTCACCTCAAGCAGCTAACCTCTCACCTGTGTGGTAACATGTGTCAGTGCTGTCTCCCCTCTTGTTTGCCATATACATATCCAAAGGCCCAAAATAAAAGGAGAGGATGTGTGGCAAAACATTTTTGTGCCACTAATGACTGCTGACAAAGTCATGGGTGTTATAACAACTGCACAAACATACATCACCATAGCATGTGTTAATATATGTTCCTGCTTATTTAAAAAAAAAGTAGAGTACAGTATTCTCCAATTATGCATTAATATACCTTGGAACACATGTCGACAGCCAAATGTGTGTTCTGTTGTGAGGAAGGTATTCTCTATCTTGCATCCAATCAGGTTACATTGACAAAAATGTTATCAATCCCCTATACTCATCCATCATTAGCCCTATTAATGTATATAATCCTCCCTTTGATAAGTATTGTCCCAGACACCTGCAGGAAGTTGACAGACAGACATCTCTGAGTAATAAAACATCGGAGAGTCTCCAATATGTCTCTTTTGTGGGCAGAATGAAGTAGCTCTTAGTGTACGCAGTATCATATATATAGCTTTGAGCCAGAATATGTATGCATTACATGGCTGACTTTGGCCCAAATGGGATGAATATGCTGCACAGCCTTGAGTCATATGGGACCACAGTCACCTGTTCCAGGGACCTCAATTTACAGTATGACATACATAGGACATGCTGGGTAGACACATACATGCCTCAAAGGTTGTCACTCATTAGAATTCCAATATATGTCAAGCAGAGCACATCCATAAACCTGTTTGAGCACAGGCTGGCAGACTTGATGTGAACATGTAATCTTCCATAGATCACTTCTGATTCTGTGCTGGACATGAGTGGTCCTTGGCATGAGTGGTCATGGGTATGCATTATATATTCCAGTATTCCACATGTTCTACCATTCTTACCCAACCTCTTGACAGCAGGACCTCATGGCATTGTCTCAGCACATCTATAATCAGCTCATTTTTGGCCTCAGAGAATGGTGGTCTCTGTCTGGGGGGCATATCGTTTCCTGAAAAACAAAATAATGAAAACACATATAAGGATCACATAAGTAAAACTTTGTGTACAGATAATGCAGTAAAGGAAGGCTCCCAATACTCAACAGTGGATTAAACTGTAAAGCTACAATATTGTGTAGTAAATAACAAGGGTGGTTAAAAAACTAACATAACAAGAGCAAAATATTATTTATTGTGCCCTAACAGATAATTAACTATGTCCCCCACCCAACATAGCAGTCCACTCTAGTTTGTTCCATAGCACAACTTCATCTCTCTTCCCATCCCCTCCACCCCCCTCATATATGAAAAAAAAAACATTACAGGATCAGGATCAATGTTGCTAAGCAAACTATGGGGAATTGTTAACAGTACTAACAAGGGATTTTTTCATGGAACATGTGTACATAGTTAGCACACAGCATTAGACTTTATGCCTACCCTACATCCTCTGAACGTTTTACATTGCTGATAAAGAAGGCCATGTAATGAGTATATTTCTAAGAAATGCATAGTGACTTACTTCACATTTATTGTTATCTACATTCCAGCTTGTGCATTATTTAGGTTACAAGATGGATACATACCTGATGGAGTGAAATACTCCTCTGTTGAAATATAAGTGAATCTGACAAAATGTGTATATGGGTCAGAGTCATATACTAACTCTCATCCACATCAGTTTACCCAGCTACTCATTTGCCTTTTTATAATTGCGTACATCAATAATTGATTGCATGTGTCCTACTCTGTGCACCAGAGATGCTAATTACGGCATACACAGCTGTATTGCATGCTAATCAAGCAATCCTGTGGAGCTACACTACAAGATATAACAACATCCAACCAATCCTGTGGAGCTAGTCCATAAGATATAAAAGCATCCACGATACCTCCATTTCCTTTTTTGTTTTTTTGTGGATTGAGAAAATACTTCAGTACAGATTCAAAGTTGGTACAAATATATTGTTATTATCTGCTGTTTTTTCAATACATCTGTCTGTAATACAGGCTGAAGACACTGCTGCTGTTGCCAATAGCCATACAAAGAGAAGGTGTAAAGTTTGCAGGGCACATAGGCACTGGAGGAGCTGAGCGACTTCTCTCAGCATTGACTCACAGACAGAGACGAGTGCAGGAATCCATCCCAGTGGGAAGTAAGTTATGGGTTTAAATGCTATTCCTAGTCATTCGGACATTTTACAGAGTAGCAGGGGGCATGCTTGGTGTATTACAGGCATCACTATCCACGACCTTCAAAACATCACTGCACGGTATGGTGCAACATGCCAAATGTACACATTAGTTCTGAGTATATTTTCAGATTAATGCTACAATTGTATCATGTCTCACATTCTCCTACATTAATGTGTGCCTTACATTTGAGTCATGTACACATTACAGCAAGAAATGGGGAACAGGGTAACATCTACTGCCAAGTCATATTGAAGAGTATGTGTATCATTAGCCAAATGTGTGCTGGCAAACGTGACATTTAACATGAATCCCATATGTGCCCCTTCTCCCAAATGCTCAAGATGTGTGCTCTGGGGGATGTCTCACAGGCTGACATAGGTGTGGATGCCTGTGATTTACAATCAGAAAAATAACAGTCAGCACTTGTTCATGCTAGCCAGCATGGCTTTGCTTATTTGGCAACTGAATAACATATTCCCACTTAATATCCTTCAGCATTGTAAAGGCAATAATATAGACTTGTTTTAACAAATACCCGGTACCACAGTACTGGTCTGACGATTGCTGACTGACCAAGAAATATAGCATGTTAGGACTGTGTTGTATATTTGAAAACAAGAATCATAATAGCCTGTGTAAGGAGTAAGTGAATCATATTCAAAGTTGAACATTTAACTACTTGTACATCTAACGTGTACTATTTCAAATTAAATGTACATTCCCTGGTGAAGTTGCTTGTGTGCTGAATGACTGTTAACTGCTTGCTACAGTGGTGTGTGTGGGAACAACAGATTTAAGGCAACCATGCATTCCTCTGAATCTAGATTGAATGTTGATCTGCACACCTATGTATACATATTCCCTGTGTACTAACAAATTGGACTGTTTATATCATAAATTGATTTTTTTCTGCATATAATCACTTCATTTTCTTATACTGAACCTGTATGAACCTTACAATGAATACAAATGTAGTCACAGGCTATGCAACTTCTTCTGTGGTGCAAGGAGTTATGTGTCACTTTTAAGTTCAGATGGTCCTGGGTTAAAATACAAGTAATACAGCCTTGTGTTTTTTTGTCATCTGTCTGCATAATAGCTAGCAATGCTATGAATCCTAGACATGTATATCTTCATTGTTGTGGGAATAACTGTGAGTGTAGGACTGTCATAGCTAAAGTTCAGGGTTGTAATACTGCAGAATCCTGTCCTTTTTCATGGTGTCCCCCTTCACATGATAACTGTTAGAAGTTGACCTAGTATTTCCTATATAATAATAATTGTGATGGATGAGGTAGTTTTAGGAATTGATATTTGTATTATTTCACATATTGTGTGCAATTAGCTTTGCACAAGCACGTTGCCTGAGTTTGCATGATGGTAAGCAGCGTGCACCATTTTCAAATGTTGCAGATTGCAACATTCCACATTCTCAGTATGTGTTATAACTGCAGTTGGCAGGAAAACACATTGTACATTAGTGCCCATCCAAATTACAGATGGATGGCATTCAGGGTGAAGGTTTGAGATTTTGTTCCCAAACGTGGGGTGTGCAGGAGTCCAAAGTGCTTGTTGGACACCTAGTGAATGATTATGATCCCTGGCTGTTGCAAGAGCACTATCATGGATCAGATTACAAATCAGATGCATGAAATAGTTTGGCCTGGGATTTGTCCACTATTACTGGTATGCCCTACACTGGCTAACAGTGTAGAAATCACTACCAAGACCTCAGGATGAGGAAGAGGGATATCCTCAAAACATTGGATGGATGAATGTAGGACTGATGGCACACCACAGATGTGTGAGTATCACTTGCAGACACTGCTTGAATGATGAAGCAGCTGCATCTGTTTCTGATAGTTGATTTTAATGTGTTCATATTTCTTTCACAGCTAATGCAGAGGGAGCACTAAATGTGCAAGACTGTGAGGGAAGACTGAGAAGGATGAGAGATGCAAGTGGTATGCATGCTTCAAAACAGTACTGTTATTTTAGCATTAAGAGTAAATTTAAGTTATTGTGCTACTTGTATCACTGTGAGTATGCATTTGTCCATTGTACAGCAATATTGTATATGCATTAGTATGTTTAGTAAAACAACAGTCCGGTATTACAGAGTAGATAGGTGTTGTCATTAAGAAAACTACACTAGTATACAGGGCACATTTCAATTGACACAATGTAAATCATTACCTATACACCAGGGACACCAAGATCATGCTGCAGATTGTTATCATTATAACAGTGAACATGTAGTTATAACAGTGTAAAAGGAAACATTGCTGGTATTATGTTGTATTTCAAATGGAAAGTACACTATTACATTGGTCACTGCTTGTGCTTCAGCTAACTCACTCCTCATATTTAAGGGCAGCTCTTTACAATAATGTTTTACCGTGTCACTAATAAACTTTAGTACTGTTATGTATTCATAATGATAGCAGTAGAAGGGCAGACCTCTATACCTGTGCCCCAGAGGGCCTGCTGTCAAATGTAAACATTGTACATGCAACATGCATATGTTCAAGATATGCAAGCATGAATGCTTGCAGAATGCAATCTGATCTGTAGTATAGTATGTTTGTGTTAGCAATAGGATAGTATTCAATGTAATAAAGATACTTATTAGCATTTGTTATTATAAGTGAAATGTTAAATAATATAGTACATTATTTGTAGAAAACATTGTATATTATCTGTGCAGTTACTAATGCTCTTTTCTTTTTTTCTCTCACCCCACCCTTTCTCTTTTTTAATGTTGTGTCATTATATATTATTATATTTTGTTTCTAATAATATTTTCCATTATAATACTTATTTTGTATTATATTTATGCAAATGTTATTTTGTAAATTATTTTATGTTATGTTTATTTCATTTTTTGAATTTTATTTTCATTTCATATTACTACAACATGGCAGCATAGAATAGTTACCCCTGGAACACCTACACTCCATCCACTGGCTACAACACCAAGGCCCAGCATTTCTGGGCTGCAGCCTGGCAGTACACCCTGCATCTCCTGCTTTACCTGCACCCTCAGGTAGTTCTGCCCCAGATGATAGGCCTGTGGTTCCCTCTGGGAGCAGAGCTGGGGAGGTGATTTTGTCACCCAAGCTGAACTGCCAGGTTTGGTGCATATGATTGTGTGTCACATAATTGGTGCACAGCTACCTCAAGTGGAGACACTGCTCTCCATCATCATAGTTAATAACACAAAGAGATGCAGACGTTAGGTACAGTAGCTATTGGCATAGTAAGGTGACAGTGATGACAGTCCATTGGGTGGGGGCTTGATTCTAAATGTCACCAACATTGTGTCCATAACCTCATGATTCTCTCTCCACCACAACCAAGGTGTTCACCCCACTCTGTGTCCTTCATCGACCCTGTCCTTGTCTTGTGTGTCTTGTCTGTCTACAAATGTTTCATCACCTTCCCAACTTGCCTGCCCCAGAATTGCCTACATCCCTCCCCCAACATTCCACTTTCTTCTTTAAAAAAAAAACAAAACAAAAGGACACCTGTCCCCCCCAAAAATATCGTCCCATACATAGCTCTCCATTTTGCAGCTGTGTGGTCCAATTGGCTTCAAAATGCAATTATGTTGTTGTCACCCCTCTCTCTGGAGGTGACAGCCAAATACATCTTAAAATGTGTACATGTGCCCATTTGTTACTGTTGAAGAAATTGATAGCTATGGTTCTTCCCTACACCCTCCCTGCACATTCCTACCTTCCTGTCACTTTGTTTCTCCCCCTGCTTGCTCCACATTTCACCACTTTCCTATCTTCCACATTTCTTTTCTTTACAGAATTATAGAGCAATGGTGCCCAATATGCTGCCCTGATAAGCAATGGAAAAGGCATAGAGGAGCTTATTCATTTATTTTGTATGGATTTTCCACTTGATGATACGTATTGCCCATAAATGCTTAAATGGGAAAACATATGTTGCTGTAATACATTATTCCAAACTGTTGACACATATGCAAAGAAAAAAATTAAAGAATTACATGATGCCATTTTTGACCCTTGTACCATCTGGATTGTAAATGTGAGATGAGGTCCTGTTCTAATGAGCTAAACCAAGACAACACCCTACATAACACTTAATTAAGCAACGGGTGTTTATATAGGTATGGGTACATACCAAATAACAGTTTGTGTTGATTGTGCTTTAAATTAGTTGGTATACATCTTACTGTGTGGCCCTGTGTGTTGAAACAGTGATATTTTACTTTGTATTGAAGCCTTTGGTACTGGATTCCATGTTTTGTGTTATCACTTCTTCATGTTCATGCATTGTGTGCACCAGCCCTCAGACATTGCATAAGATGCAATAAATGGGGAAGATGTGACAAAGTAAGCAGGGTGATGGTTCAAATAGTTACATTGTAACAGGCCATAAAGCATTACATGTGAAACAGCAAGTGTCTTCTACCAATAGAAGTAATGTAAACATTGAGATACATCTGAAATAGTGTGTGCCACCTAGCATCACACACTTTAAAACAACTACATTGGTTTGCGAGATGGTAACCGACATGCACCTCTTTCAAATCTATGAAGAGTAAATTCCAAAAAAATGCAGTTCCACCTTGAGTTAAATTGTGGCAGCTATAATCTCACAATAATATAAGTTATGTATGCATGCCCTGCATTAGAATCCTGGGTCAGCTGTAGTCCAGTCTAACACCCTGCACATGTCCCCACATGTGTTTTACAGGTGTGAGTGAAGAAAACTGCATAATAAGGCATTTTGACATTGCTAGGCGATGTTGTGCAATGCACAGCATCTCGCAAAAACGCTTAATTAGGACAATACAAGAATTACTATATTTTGTTTTAGAATACAGCTGCTCATTAACTGACTCTGTGGTGTGATGGGTTAATGCCTGTTGCAGAGGTCCAATGGTACTGGTGCTACCGGCATAACTTTTATAAGTGTGTACTATAGTTTTATATACATTTCCATATACTACTGCCACTTAATATTGCTTAGTGATGATGCACATCCTGCAATAATTATTTAAAGAAAAGAAAAGGGGATGATAGGATAGTGGTGAAATGGAGAGCAAGGAAGGGGAAAAACAAAGTGACAGGAAGGTAGGAATGTGCAGGATGGGAAGTACAACAGTACCAACTGGGCACATGTACACATTTTAAGATGTATTTGGACTGTTACCTCCAGAGAGAGGGGTGACAACAACATAGTTGCATTGCAAAGCCAGTTATACCACATTAGGTGTATCAGGTAGACACACCTGCAAAATGAAGAGCTATGTATTGGACAATTTTGTTTTTGGGGATGGATGCCCTTTTTATTTTTTTCTTTAAAAGAGAGAGTGGAATGTTGGGGGAGGAACATAGGCAAACCTGGGGTAGGCAAGTTGGGAAGGTGAGGAAGCATTTGCAGACAGACAAGACATATAAGACAAGGACAGGCTTGGTGAAGGACACAAGAGGGCAGAGAACACCTTGGTTGGGGTGGGGGAATCAAGGTCCCATGGACATCAAGTCCTCACCCACTGAACTGCCAGCACTATTCCATCACTGAACCAGGGCTGCAGTGACCAATGTCTTGCCCCATGGCCTGTCTGCCATACAAGGATGAACAAAATGTGCACAATCCTATGCACCACTTCTGGCAACTCCGCATGGGTGATGAAAGCACCCTCCCCGCTTCTGCTCCTAGAGGGGAATCACATACCTGGCCCCTTGGGCAGATTTACCTGAGCATTCAGGTAAGGCAATGTAGGCAGATTTCCAGGAACCAGCCTACCCTGCTGTGTTGTAGTATTCACATAAAGAAAAAACAAAACCAAAATGAAAAAACACATCAAACAAAATTAATCAAGGATTTTTCAGAAAGAAAAAAATATAAACAAACATTATAAAGGGGTTAAATAATATTAATGCAAACAGAAAGATACATAATAAAATTTAACATAAACTGAAAAGTATACATAAGCAAAATATAAGAAATACTACAAATGATAAAATAAGGTGAAATATGATTAAAGAAATAATATTATAAAAATAAGGCATAAATCATAATAAAAATAAGTAATACATAAATAAAAAGAAGATATGGGGTAGGGTGACAGAAAAAAGGAGAACACTAGAAATTTCACACATTATAGAACAAGCTTTCAAAAATAACTTTATTGTCTTCTGATACAGTCTACTATAAATAATTATAACTTCTAATAAATCTCTGTATTACTTGGACTACATATACAGTGTTTACATGTGACAGCAGACCGTTGCAGGCATAGGTCTGGAGGTCTGTACTTCGAATCCTATAATGATCATTACATAACAGTACTATATTTCTATTGATGAAAAGTTAACACAGTAGCATAATCAGATGATTTTTATATTTGTGGAGTGTGGTATTACAAGCCACAAGGGGTGTCTACTGTAATACTGTACTTTTCCATTTGAATACAACATAATGCAAACTTTCTTTCATTTTGTACTTCATAGGCAATCTTATCTGGGAATGTGCAACTGTTACTTTATGTTTCAGAACATACCTCTCCACCTTTTATAGCAGGATATCTGGACATATCATTAAATATTGGGTGTACAAGGAGCCATAATTAGGAACATAGTGCAAATGTTGCTATTACACACATGGATAGTTGCATAGGATTTGTGTTATAACTTTTTGACACTCATTTATTTACTGACTTCTACATGAAGTACTTGCCAGACAACCATGAACCCTTCAATGACCAGAGCAAAGTACTGATTCTTAAATCTAGAGTTTCAACAGCTATAAGTAATATTGAAAGGTACTGTACAGACATGTATTTCCAGGGTCTATATTACAACTGCGAAAGTCCTAAACAGCGAATACTGAATCATCAACACATATTACCCGAACCACGAATACACTGAACACCCTAAACTGTGAAATTCAAAATCTCGAACCGTCATAGTTGTCCAACCCCACCGCGTGCTACATACTACCTACCCAAACAAAATAAATAAACCACATACATACACTAACCAAAACCCTACTTCTAACCCTACACTAACCTTACATACATTATTGTCTATGCACTTACCTTAACCCGCACCCTAACCCTAAGGTCCATAACTATCGCACGCTTAACTTACGGAGCTATACCCAAACAAAATAAATATCCCACACACATACATTTAACAAAACCCTACTTCTAACCCTACACTAAACCTTACATACATTACTATATATGCATTTACCTTAACCCGCACCCTAACCCTAAGGTCCATAACTATCGCACACTATTACTCTATACACTTACCTTAACCTGCACCCTAACCCTAAGGTCCATAACTATCGCACACTTACCTTATGGAGCTATTCCGCAGAAGGGCCAACCATGACGATTCGACATTTTGGATTTCGCACTTCAGGATGATCGGTGTTTTTGCGTTTTGACGTATACGTTTCGACGTTTCTGTATTTGGGTAAGTGGACCTTCACGATTTCAATAGGGAACTGTATTTCCAAAATTCTAACAAACCATCTACTTGAATGGAGTGTTTTGTGGCTTAAAAACAAATAAACCTGTGTTTTATGTCAACGGAGTTTGTTTCTTCAAGCTGAAGTGGGTGTACGTGGACTACTGGTGGTTTTGCAACTGTTTCCTTGTTCGAGCAGTGGACCTGTGTTTCTGGCTTTTATGATATGGCTACTAATCCATCCATAACTGTTAAGGCTGAAATAAGTGTGCTTTATATATTTATTCTTACTTACCACATGCTTGTCTCATCCTCTCCAGTCGCCTAGCGTGGGAACTCACATTTGAGGCCAACTCTTCTGCAGCTGTTGAAAAAGGAAAAAGAAAAAGCAGTTATGACTACCAGTGTTTACCATAGCCAGCTTGAGTATTTTCAGGTAATACATGTAAATCATATTTACACATCACCGGGGGGTTCCCCATCTGGCAATCCCTGATCCACTGATCAAAGGTATCCCTCTTTCTCCTACAGAGGTCATCATAGTGGTGATGACTTTATTCACTGGTGCAGGGGATACCAGTCACATTGGTAAGTGCCCTTGCCAAACTATCCCAGGCTTCTGCTTTGTATTGGGTGCCAGTATAGTCCTTCTGCAACAGGCATGATCCCTAACCAGGAGCCCAATGAAAACTTTGGCCTCCTGGACACCCCAGCACTGTGCTCTAAAATGCACACCTTCACCTGCTCCAGCCATTGCTGTACAAGTCAAACATAAATGTATAAAGTGCAATTCTCAGTATTTCCTCTTTAAATACCATAGTTTTCTGCCACTTGTTCTTACTGAGAGTGCAGACTGTGTTCAATCTGATACATTTGAAAACGGTGCATGCTACTTACTATCATGCAAACCCTATAGTGTATACATATATGTATAAAAACAAACCGATATTTGTGCGATGCTAAGCACTGCTCACCTGTTTTAAACGATACTGGCAAAAACCATCACCAAGACACTTTCATGGTTATTTCTGTACATTACCAGTTTATTTGAATATGCTGCAATGTCAAACCAGCATATAAAAAAATATACACTTCCTGGATTAGAACCTTGAACCATCTGCACTTTAGTCCAACACAACCCCTGTTGTCACGAGGGTAGTGATAGCATCAGTGTTGTTTTACTAGCTGTTATGCTTTCCAATGTATGAGTGTAGCACAGCTCTGCTTAATGGGTTTGTGCATCACACAGCATTGTGCGTCACACAGCATTGTACACTCATATTTATTGAAAGCATCCTGCATGTCTGATACATGTGTGGTCCTGCTTGCACAAACTTGATGACCATCTGCAAGTGCCATGGTGCGTCACACAAACATGCAGGAAGGCAAAAAAAAAGGACATAACATGGGATAAGGTTATTTCATCAGGATGGCTAGATTGAATGCTTACTCTTCTGGTCATGTGTGATGTGGGCAGACCATTGAGGCTTACATGGATTCATTATCCATGCTGTTCTGCAAAGGTTTGTTGCCAGTTATACTGGTACACGCTGCGTAGCCTCACTTAGATGCAATGCACATCATGAATATGCAGTATGCACTACTGATGACACTACTCAGCCTTATACATGGATACACTCTGTGAAGGCTCTACATGGAGCCTACACAGAGTTTATTGAATCCTGGGAAGTGTTTTTTTTTTAACCTTTTCTAGTTGATTGTATTTCATGGTCTCTTAAGTTTCTTCTTTACTGGCATCCAGGTAGTGTGCTTACTAGTTAGTAACTGAATTTTACTAAAACTGGCAGAATTACTAGCCCCTATCTCTCAGTTTCTTTTTTTCACACTGAAAGAGCTGAAGTCAAGCTGTTGATAAGTTTGCATCCATCTTGGAAGTCAATGCTTACCAGATTTCATTTTGACTATTGCTGAACCTTACTAGTTCAGTCATATCAGCAGGAAATAATATTCTTCATTCATACAGGACTGACAAAGGTAGCTGAGGGGATTGCTATTTTATAATGTGATCATCTCTCCTTTTCCATCTCTGATCTATAAATCTCTTGCTCCATTCGCCTTCAATCTTAGCTTGTGAACTCAAAGTCAGGAATGTTACATTTCTAACCATAGCATGACATATTCCCCTAGTCAGACATGAAACTATTGCTGATGAAATCTTCTGTTGACTTTATGACACCATTACCTGAGATCAAATTATTACAGAATACTTCAGCATTGTCTGGACCTAATAAATGAGGACTCCAGCCACCCAATAATCCAATTATGTAGGTTATCTGAGCTTAAAACATCTACCTGCTTGTACTTACAAGGATTTTGGGGGTCCAACATTGATTCTTTATCAACTGCCCTGAAAATGCTGGCTTCATGGCTGCCATAATAAGTAATTACCTGCCTACCGTTTGATAACCAGGAAAAAGTTCATAGTTCATGGAAAATTATATATTTTGATACAACCACCCTTATCTTGACATTAAGTGTGATTAACTAGTTTTTACTTAATAGTCATCCATAGGCTGAATCAGTCAATGTCTTTAACAGCTTTCTTATCAATCTTAAGTACTTTTGCTGTATTTAGTAGAACACATATGTTTCCATGATTTACTGCAGAAATAAAAGAATATTTAGTAAAGTTCATCAATGTGCTATCTACTACAAAAGCAAATCTGAATCTGACTTTGTGTGACTTTAAAATATATGATAAGGGTACAAATATGACTGTTACAAGCTAAAAAGTCCAGTGATCTTTCTCAACAAATGGTAACAATCCAAATGAAATTCTAGTATGGAATTGATTAATGTCTTCACTCAGGAAAGTATCAACTGGCCTCCCCTTCTGCTCTACAAGATGATATCCCTATTGCAGAATGATTTCCCAGTGACTTTAATGTGGCATATAAGTAAACAATAATGCTTGACAAGGTGGGAGTTATTTGGGAAATAACAGACCAGGTCCATTATTTCCTCTATAATGCCCAACCTGGAGGGTATTTTGCCCTTAGAAAGTGGGCTATCTGTTAAAGTGGTTTACATTTGTTTTCTTACTGGTATATAGATATTTCTTTAATATGTTTGATGCAAAATAGTACCTTCTGTCTAATGTTTCATAGTTGCTGTAGGATATGTAATTGGTGTTGGAGGACATATTTTACATCCAAAATATGCACACACACACACACACACACACACACACACACACACACACACACACACACACACACACACACACACACACACACACACACACACATGCACACACACACGCGTACACACACACATGAACACAATGAGTTTCAAAAACACACACATACACATGCACGCAAGCATGCACACACGCACACACATGTACACAATGAGTTTCAAAAACACACACACACACACACACACACACACACACACACACACACACACACACACACACACACACACACACACACACACACATATATATGCATACACACACACACATATATATGCATACACACACACACACACACACACACACACACACACACACACACACACACGCACACACACGCACACACACACACACACACACACACACACACATACACACACACACACATTATCAAATGAAGAGGTAGACAGTCTCTCACACATAATGCAGAACATTAGATACATATACACACATAAATGTACCCAACAATTGCAACTTCTTACTTTTATTTATTTATTTTATTTTACATTTGTTTACTGGGATAGTCCGACTGGATACATGTCCATTTTCAACGGAGGCCCGGGGAGAAAAGATCCAAAAAGACATTCAACAAATTGTTACATTTTTACAGTTTAAAACACAAAACAAAACACAAATAAAAGGATTTTTACACAGATGTAAACAACCACAAAAACAGATACACAAATTATTACATTTTTACTCAGATGGAAAATTCTAGACATTGTTTTTAAGAATGATAAGGTACTGAATGCCTAATAGGCTAACCTGGTAGTAGATCCAAGGAGATCATAGGATTTATAAGTTAAGAAACAATAAATTGTAGGCAGAAGTCCTCCATGTGCACACGAGTGATGGTTAGAGTTAGTTTGGATTAGGACAAGGACATAGCCATCGTTTTTTAAAGTACTGAATCAGGCTTTTCTTGAATTGAGTTAGAGAGAGTTCAGATGTAAGATTTGCAGGAAGAGAATTCCAAGTTTTGCCAACAGAGTTAGGAAACAGATTTACCGGCTGTGTTGTTGGATTTGAGAGTTTGAACTAGTAGTCTTTCAGATGAATGAAGTGCGCTAAGGTTACTGTAGGGGGTAATGAGGTTTTTAAGTATGGGTGTATTATCTGGTTGGTACAGGATCTTGTGTGCAACTACCATTAATTGGGGAAACTACTTATGTACCAACTCTAATCAACACTTTCTGGAATTCATAAATTCCAATGCCCTGGATCAACCTATCCACACTCCCACCAGAGGCAACAATATCCTAGACCTAGTCATTACCAACATGAGCAACCGGTGTTCCACACCTGTAATCAACTCCTCGTTGGTCAGATCCGACCATAAGCTAATCACCCTAGATATCCACATCCTGCACCCACCCACCATTAAGGAAACCATAGTAAAACATTTCTCCAAAGCCAGCTTCATGCTTCTTAAGACAGAATCCTACACAAATGCACTCTATAAGCACTTACACGAGTGCATGGATCGTGCTATCCCAAACAGAACCAAGACGCTATCCTCCAAAAAAAGGAATCTGGTGGTCCCCTGCCATAAGGAAGCTCTACAACAGAAGGAAGAAACTGTGGCAAAAGAGAGTAAAATCCCATGAGTGGAGGAGCTGCCTGGTCAGCCTCAGTAAGAAGCTGAGATCCCTTATAAGATCCTCCAAAGGTAGCTACAAAAACAAAATCACCACTGATTCTAAGGGCAACCACAATGCATTCTATAGCTATGTCAAGACTCTCAATGGCAACACCCAGATCTGCTCTGCATTACAGCACAACAGCACGAAAATTACAGAACCAACTGATATTGCCAACATCCTGGCAGACAGATTCAGTGCTAACTTTACCCCTTCTCACCCCCCTAAAGGGCCCATATCTATACAGGAAGAATGCAGAGTCCCTGTAATCACATCTAGGCAGGTAAAAGCTGCACTCTCTAAAACCAAAAACACAGCATCCATGGGACCGGACAACATCCCAGGCTGCGTTTTACATGAACTTCAGAACGAACTAGCTCCCCACCTAAGCACCATGTTCAATCATAGTCTCACGTCAGGCTTTGTGCACACTGAAGGGGGCACAGCAACAGTTATCCCACTTCATAAAGGGTGAGCCACCACTGATCCTGGGAACTATCACCCTATTAGCCTGATGAGCCTGATCTGCAAGGCCATGAAATGTATCATCATGGAACTCATAAACAAAGACATTGGTAACCTTCAAACTTTGGACCCCACCCAGTTCGGGTTTGTGAAAGGCAGATCATGCCTTCTGAACCTGATCGACTTCTTTGAGGCAGTCACCAAAGCCGTAGACGAGGGTAAGGTGGTTCACGCAGACTATCTTGACCTCGCCAAGACTTTCGACACCATCTCCCATTCTGGAATTATAGCGAAACTCACTAAACTAGGTATAAATCCCTACTTCATAAGATGGATTGCCAACTGGCTCACTGACAGAACCCACACTGTAAAAGTTGCAGACTCCAAATCTGACTTCAAACCAGTGACAAGTGGAGTGCCACAGGGTTCAGTCCCGGGACCTCTCCTGTTTGGTATCTACTTCTCTGAAGTACAGGCTAACACAGTAGGCCTCTGGCTAATGAATTTCACTGATGACTGCAAACTAGGAGCCATAGTCAAGTCCCCAAATGATGTGGATGTCCTACAGAAGGGCCTCACTGTGACAGATGCCTGGTGTCAGAGGCATGCCCTCAAGCTCAATGCCAAAAAGTGCATTGTCATCCCCTTTGGTAAAAACTCTGTGCCCATGAACTACCACATAAATGGCAGTCTACTTAATGCTGAATGTGTGATAAGAGACCTTGGGACCCAGATGGACAGTAGTCTCTCCTTTGATAATCATATCGCCACAGTAGTCAGGAAATCCTTCTATGTGGCACACCTCATCACAAAAGGGTTCTCATCCAGGAAAAAAGAGGTCATTGTTCCCCTCTACTCAGCACTCCTTACACCCATTATAGAGTACAAAGCCCCTTTTGGAATGTACCTCACAAAACATCTGCAGCAGCTGGAAAGGCCACAGAAGTACCTCACATAGAGGATTACTGGCCTCAAACAGATGCCCTACACTGACAGTCTCAAAAAAACTCCAGCTTTACTCTGTAGCATATTGCCTACTCTGAGGAGATCTCTGCCTAACATATAAAGCTATGTTAAACCCAGAGCTGTTGGACATGCTACACCTTAAGAAATCCCAATCCCTCCGAGCTACATGCTATAGGGACATAAACCTTGTCACCACAATGAACAGGACATGCTGCAGGGATAAATTCCTGTCCCAGAGACTTCCTATACTCTGGCACAAGCTACCCATCTATGTCAAGCAAAGTTCCTCATTAGCACTCTTCAAGAAAAATCTTGATGAGTGGATGGGAAATAGGAAATACACCCCTGGGATCACTTCTGTGGCTCTGCTTGACAGGGGCACAGGAAATTAACTTTCTTGGGTGGCATAAGCCAGGGAACCTTGTTGGCTAGGCTTACTTAGGCCCTTGGGCCGATAACCTAGTACCTACCTATGAACCTATGAACCTGAAGTAGGTTAGGCAGTTCAAGCCATCCTAGTAGATTTAAGTTATGATAGTGATGAGTTCTGTAGGGTGCATCTGTAGCAAATCTAGCAATGTGATTGTAGCTGCTAGAAAGTTTATTAAGGTCAGTTTTTCTGAGGTTTGTAAATAGAGGGGAAGCATAGAGGAGGGTGGAGAGTAGATGTGTACGAGCAATTACAGTTCTGGCTAATGGCGTTAGGAAGGGCTTGATCCTATATAGTGAGCCTTGTTTTTTATTAACTATTTTAATAGTTTTATTGATATGCAGATCAAACTTAAGGTTATTATCTATTATAATTCCTAACAGTTTGGTTGAGGAATCTGGAGAAATAATGGTGCCATTGTTGGATTTTAATATAAAGGTTATAGGGGCAGACCTGTGAGTGGGGGAGAAATGTAGCAGTTTGGTTTTATTAGGATTTAACATGAGACGATGGTTAAGGAGCCAATTTCCAACTGTGTTAAAAAGTATTTTGGGATAGAATCTGCAACTCTATAGGTGAAGTGTCGGAGCATATTAAAGTGGAGTCATCCGCATATTGAATGCATGTTACATTTGGGATGACCTTATACAAATCATTGATGAAAATGGAAAATAATAGTGGACCTAGTATGGAGCCTTTGGGTACTCCAAGGGTGATGGGTAAAAGGGTGGATAGTTTGCTCTGCCATAGGACAGCCTGTTGTCTACCACTGAGATAGGATTGAAACCAATGGATGGCCTGGTCTTCTAGGGAGATAGATTTCAAAGTGTTTATGAGTATTTGGTAGTTTACCATATCAAAGGCTTTTGAAAGATCAAGAAAGATAGCAGAGGGAAGTTTATTATTGTTTCAGTGTTGGTTAATGATGTTAGAGAAGGAGAGGAGGGCTGAGGTTGTACTATGGAATGGTCTAAAGCCATGTTGGGTGTTGGCTAGAAAACTATTATGGATAAGATAGTTCAGGAGTTGATTGTGGATGCATTTTTCCATAATTTTAGCCAAGGGTGACAGAATAGTTATGGGTCTATAATTTGAAAGTTCAGTAGAGTTGCCCCCTTTATGGAGTGGAATGACATGGGATATCTTCCAGATGGAGGGAATGGATGCTTCAGTTATAGTTCTATTGATCCGGATAGTAATGGGGTATGCTATGGCATCTGCAGCTTTTTTTAGATATTCTGTAGGGAGGAGATCAGCCGACATGGTGGTAGGCTTTAGTTTTTTAAGTAATTTTCGGACCAAAGATATGCAAACTGGCTTGAAGTTAAAGGGGAGTTGGGAGCAGGGTATAGTGGTTGGAGAATATGGGCATCCAGGGGATAATTAGTTAGCTAGGTTCTGGATGGTTGTTGTGAAGAAGCTGTTAAAGGTATTGGCAATTTCTGCTGGGGGTTTTGTTTAGAATCCAAGGGGGTAGGAGTGAAGGACTGTCCTGGACTAAGGAGTTTGTTTATACCTACCCAAAGGTTTTGTGGCTTGTTTTGGTGTTTTTCTTGTAGATGACAGTAATAGTTTTCTTGTCTAATGTGGTGGATTATTTTGTTTCATTTCTTAGCTGTCTGTATCTAAGTTGATCTATGGGATTTTTATGGTCCTTGACGTGGCCCAAGCTCTATTTCTAAGTAGCATTTTATGTCTGGTTTCTTTTGAGAGCCAAGGAGCAACTTTTGTTTTGGTTCTAATAGTCCGTGATGGTGCAGGGGTGTCTAGGATGGATGGGAATTTGGTATTAAAGTAATTTACTGCTTCTTCAAGTGGTAATTGTTTCAGAACTGACCAATTGCAAGGTTTGAGTTCATTTTGGAAATTTGTGCAGTTGAAATTCTTATTGTTCCTTATTGTTTTAAAAATTGACTGGTTGTGGATGTCAGCTTTTTGCCTGATTAAATAGGTGAGGAGGTGATCACTTACATCATCAGGCAGGGTCTCACTCTTGTATTTGAGGAGATGGGTGTTAACAAGAATCCAATCCAGAATACTTACTTTATTGTTGGGTTTACTGATCCTAGTGGGGGAGGATATGACCTGTGAAAATCCATAAAAGTTTATGTGGTGTGGGGGATTCTGAAGAACAAATGTTCCCGTCTATTTTGAAGCCCCCAAGTACAATGGTTTCTTGGAGATAATTGCTGGATAACCAATGTAGGATGTCTTCAAGGGTATTTATGTTATTGCCTGGGGGAATATACACACAGATGAGATTTATACATTTGTTCTAATTAATGTGGAGCTTAGTGATAAGAATTTTAGCATTGCCAAACAGGGATGTTTGCAGGGCATTATTGGACACTTCAAGCATGGATTTGTACAGAACAGTTACCTCACCTTCCTTTCTGTTGATTTGAACAAGTCTTAGGATGTTATAGCTTGGTGATATAACTTCTTTATCTGAAGTAGAAGGTTTTAGCCAGGTTTCAGTAAGACATAGTATGTCTGGGGAAAGAGCATCTAGGAGGGCATGTAGGTGTTGAATCTTATTGTTTACACTTCTGATATTTAGGTGATGGATCAAGAGTGAGTTTGGGGGTTTGTCTAAGGTTTGTGTAGTAGTGGGACAGTTAGTAAAGGACCTAGAGCCAGGGAATGAGGATGGGCCAGGATTTGGGTGGATATCTCCATCCATTGTCAAATTGCATTGTAATCTGATTGTGAGCTTCCAGATTTTAATTAATAGACTTTGGTATCTTTTGGTTTTGGGGTTGGCATATCTTGTTCTAATGGGATGCCGATATCTAGTAAGTAAGGAGTTAGATGGGAGGAGATGTATTAAGTGTTCAATCTTGTGTGGAGCTATAAAAGTGGAGGTTTGGCCTTTTGGGTAGTGGAAACCTGGGTATGTATTATATTCATAGGCAGTAAGAAAATATGGGACAAGCAGAAAGGGTAGCAGAGAGTACAGTGGTAGTATTTTAAGTGGTTTAATTGCAAGTAACATTGGGATTATTGAGGTTGACTTGTCCCCAGTTTAAACATTTTGAGATAGGATAGAAATGTTAAGTACTGGAGAGCCTATTGATGACTTCGATATAGCTGATTGGTTGAAGAAAGAGGGGGTGTGGTTGTAGCACTATATATTTAGCACCACTGGGGGTGGGTGGAATTTGGGGGCAGGGTGGGGTGCAGACTACTTGACTATCTACACCTCAGATGTCTCATTGTGATCAAATGTATGAAAACTTGCACGCAGTGTAAGTAATGCCTCTTCTACTCCCAACCCACATACCACTTAACTTTCCCTAATTTTGTTGAATTTCCATGATTTTACCTCATATGTTTGACATGTCCCTTAAAAATTTAGATTTTATAGTAAATCTCTGAGTACTAAAGATTCAAAAGATTCAGAGTAAACTTTATTGTCAGGTAGGACCACACGTGTAACCTAAATGAAATTTTGTGCATCTGCTCCTTCTTGAGATTACAAACATAAAGTAAAACAACACATACAAGTAAAAGAATAAACACAACTAACATATACAATCCTACTCCCATTACATGTAAAAAAGAGCAGAAAAATTCCAAAACTTGAATTCAGAATAGGTCTACCATCCCCTAAGTTCTAATAACTGCCCCATTTAAATAAAAGACACATTACAGACTGACATTGTCTGTCTAATATTGCACTTGATAGGGATAATATAAATAAATATTGCACTTACTTGGAATTTGTGTGGTATATATTCAACAACAGATTATAGGTATTTGTGAAAAAAAAATAACTGACTTAGTTAATATCCAGTTCTCTGGGACTTATGTCCGAGTTCAGAAGTCTGACCACTGATGGGTAGAAACTGCTGTTGAATCTGGTAGTCCTGCAGTGGATACTGCAATATCTTCTACCTGATGCCAGATGCTTAAACAGTCCATGCACTGGATGTGGGGTGTCTTGTATTATTTTGGTGGCCCTTCTGATGCTTCTTGCAGAGTAATGTTATTGTAATGATGGAAGACTGGTAACCGTTACCGTCTCTGTGACCCTCACAACTCTCTGTAGTGCCTTCCTTTCTGTAGCTGTACAACTACCAAACCATACTGTGAAGTTGCTGGTGAGGATACTCTCAATAGCACTTCTATAGAAGGTGGAGAGGATGTGAGCAGGAGCTTAGCTTTCTTCAGCCTTCTCAAAAAATGGAGGCGTTGGTACATTTTCTTGAACAGCTGGCTGGTGTTTATTGACCACGAAAGATTCTCTGATATGTGTACATCTAGGGATTTCGTATACTTAACTCTATCTACACTCTGACCATTCATCATGAATGCTGGATGGTTTATTTTCTTTTCCCTGAAGTCAGTGATAATCTCTTGGGTCTTGCTTACATTTAGGACAAGATTGTTTCCCTCACACCAGCTGATCAGAGATGCCACCTCCTCTCTGTATGCTGTTTCATCCTCCTTTGTGATAAGCCCCATGACTGTGGTATCATCAGCAAACTTGATGATATGGTTGGACTTGTGCTTTGCATAGCAGTCGTGGGTCAGGATAGTGAATAACAGTGGACTGAGAACATATCCCTGTGGAACCCTGGTATTAATCTTGATACACTTTGATGTGTTCTTACCCAAGCTCACTCTCTGTTGCCTCTCAATCAGAAACTACAGGATCCAGTTACAGAGATGTTTACTGACTCCTATATATATATATATATATATATATATATATATATATATATATATATATATATATGCCAGTTTTTCTGTCAGCTGCATTGGTACCACGGTATTAAATGCAGAGCTGAAATCTATGAACAGCATCCTCTCATAGTAGTCATTGCCCTCTAGATGTTCAAATGAGCTGTCTAGCACTAATGATATGGCATCAGCCACGGATCTGTTGGCTCTGTAAGCAAACTGCAGAGGGTCAAAATTGGGAGGTAGGCCTAATGCCAATGCTTTTTGATCAGCAGCTCGAAACATTTCATAACAGTGGATGTCAGAGTGACTGGTCTGTAGTCACTAAGGCTGGAGGGGAGGTTTTCTTAGGCAATGAAATGATGTTTGTTTCCTTGTAGCACAAGGGTACTTTCACCATGGCAAGAGAGGTGTTAAATATCTCCGTGAGTACTGTGCACAGTGGATCAGGACAGCTTTTAAACACCTTGCACAGTATGTTGTCTGGCCCAGCAGCCCTCCTGGGGTTCATCTTCCTTAGCTCTCTTCTCATCTGGTCTGTACAGAGTTGAGCATAGCATCCTTCTCATCAGTGGGTAGCTTTAGTGCCAACCTGTTGTTTCGCTCCTTAAATCTTCCAAAGAAGGTATTCAAGCTGTCCAGGAATTCGATGCTGACCTCACACTCTGCTGACCTGATTTTGTAGACAGTCTTGCCATAATCTCCTTGCATCCCTCATGTCATCAAAGGGGATCTGCACCCTTCTCCCATGCTCCCTCTTTTCCTCCTTTATACCTCTCCTCAGATTGTCTCTTGCTTTCCTTTGGGCTGCTTTGTCCTCAGCCCTATAAGCTGCATTTCTCACCTTCAGAAGCTCATATACCTTGGGCGTGAGCCATGGCTTCCCTTAGGGCTGCTTTGTCTTTAGCACTATAAGTTGCATTTCTCACCTTCATAAGCTCATATACCATGGGGTGAGCCATGGCTTCCCTTAGGGCTGCTTTGTCCTTAGCGCTATAAGCTGCATTTCTCACCTTTAGAAGCTCATATACCTTGGGGGTGAGCCATGGCTTCCCTTAGGGCTGCTTTGTCTTTAGCCCTGTAAGCTGCATTTCTCACCTTCAGAAGCTCATATACCTTGGGGGTGAGCCATGGCTTCCCTTAGGGCTGCTTTGTCCTCAGCCCTATAAGTTGCATTTCTCACCTTCATAAGCTCATATACCTTGGGGTGAGCCATGGCTTTCCTTAGGGCTGCTTTGTCCTCAGCGCTATAAGCTGCATTTCTCACCTTCATAAGCTCATATACCTTGGGGGGGGGGGAGCCATGGCTTCCCTTAGGGCTGCTTTGTCTTTAGCCCTGTAAGCTGCATTTCTCACCTTCAGAAGCTCATATACCTTGGGGGTGAGCCATGGTTTCCCTTTGGGCTGCTTTGTCCTTAGCCCTATAAGCTACATTTCTTGCCTTCAGAAGCTCATATACCTTGGGGGTGAGCCATGGCTTCCCTTAGGGCTGCTTTGTCCTTAGCCCTATAAGCTGCATTTCTAACCTTCAGAAGCTCATATACCTTGGGGGTGAGTCAAGGCTTCCCTTAGGGCTGCTTTGTCCTCAGTCCTATAAGCTGCATTTCCCGCCTTCATAAGCTCATATACCTTGGGGGTGAGCCATGGCTTCCCTTTGGGCTGCTTTGTCCTCAGCCCTATAAGCTGCATTTCTCACCTTCAGAAGCTCATATACCTTGGGGGTGAGCCATGGCTTCCCATAGGACTGCTTTGTCTTTAGCCCTGTAAGCTGCATTTCTCACCTTCAGAAGCTCATATACCTTGGGGGTGATCCATGACTTCCCTTAGGGCTGCTTTGCCCTTAGCCCTATAAGCTGCATTTCTCACCTTCATGAGCTCAAGCCATGGCTTCCCTTAGGGCTGCTTTGTCCCCAGCCCTATAAGCTGCATTTCTCACCTTCATAAGCTCATATACCTTGGAGGTCAGCCATGGCTGCCCTTAGGGCTGCTTTGTCCTCAGCCCTATAAGCTGCATTTCTCGCCTTCATAAGCTCATATACCTTGGGGGTGAGCCATAGCTTCCCTTAGGGCCGCTTTGTCCTCAGCCCTGTAAGCTGCATTTCTCGCCTTCATAAGCTCATATACCTTGGGGGTGAGCCATGGCTTCTGATTAGCTCTGATAATGATGCTCTTTGTGCTTGTTACTTCACAATGCAGTTTGAAATTCATGCCATAACAACCTTTGTGTAGTCTTCTATGTTCAGATACTGATTCATTGTGGCTGCCTCCTTGAACATATCCTGGTTTGTTCCTTCAAAGCAGTTTTAGAGGGCCTCCATGGCTCCCTTTGGCCAGACCCTGATTTGATTCTTTGTGGGTTTCTCTCTAATTAGTGATGGTTTGTAGGCTGGTGATAGCAAGATGGTATAATGGCCAGAGTTTCCCATTTGCGAGAGTCACACTGCCTTGTAGACTTTCTTTAAATTTGTATACACCTTGTCCAGGACATTATTGCCCCTAGTGGGAACATCCACATACTAATGGTAGTGTGGAAGTACTTCTTTCAGATCTGCCTTATTAAAGTCCCCTGGTACCACGTGTACAAAGTCAGGATGTTTACTCTGCATCTCACTGATATGATTGCATAGTTTATTTAGAGCCTTGGTGGTATTAGCACTGGGTGGGATATACAACACTGTTACACTGACCCCATTCAGCTCCCTGGGCAAGTAAAATGGTCTATGTGTGATGGACAGAAACAGTATGTTCTAACAGCAGTGTGATAGCAATATTTCACAGTTATTATCTTTTGTTGACACAGATGCAGACTCCTCCTCCTCTGGCCTTTCCACACAGAGTTTGGTTTCTGTCTGCATGAAACAGCGCAAGACTGTCTAAGTTTACTGCATTGTCATTTATTTTCTCATGCAGCCACGTCTCAGTTAACAACAACAACAAAAAAAAACAAGCATTTCTCCCCTTGTTTTTATTTCAGAGTTCCAGTCTAAAGTAGTCCATTTTGCTATCCAGTGATTTCACATTAGCCAGCAGTATTGTTGGTAGTGCAGGCCTGTAAGGGGTGGCTTTTAGCTTAACAGTAATACCTGCACTGCATTCTCTTTTCCTTGTTCCTTGATATCTTTTCTCTTTTTCCTTGTCCAGCATGTTCCAAAACCTTCTTCTATCAGTTTCAGCATATTAGAGTGTGTAAAGTTAAAATATCCAGCTATTGTGACTCTGTGAAAGTAGTAGGCCCCAGATACTCTGCAGACTTCAAAGTATCAATCCAGCAACATGTAGATGTCGGCTGTTTAATTTATAGTAGCGTCTGTCTGCTGTAACTTATTATACCTTCAAATGGAAGTGCAGAAACTAATTTTTCAAGTTTTTTTGTGCAAAAAAAGGCAAAATATGCATATCTCTAGAAAAAGCCGACACAGATGCTGCTTCACAGGCCACCACGTTTTTTTTTTTTTTACTACAGTTCATCAATAAAACTAGCCACTATAATGTCACACTTCTTATTGTTCATAAAAAGCACACTGATGCAAAACCTCTTCCTCTATGAAATTAAGTTAATATATACAAATTTCCATAATTTTGGGTCTATATCTCCCCAGTACTATTGTCTTTGTCGATAATTCTTGAGCAATGATATTAAGAAGCACACACAAACACACTATCTCTCTTTCTCTCTCTCTCTCTCCCTCACACACACACACACACACACACACACACACACACACACACACACAAACACTGTCTCTCAATCTCCCTGTCTCTCACTCTCTCTCTGTCAAGATAATTCAGTGTGTTATTGAATGACTCCATTTTTCCTCTAACAGGTCACTAGACTTTAATATCAAACTTGAAGCATCATTTTATTCTCTATAACTTTGGCTTGTCCCACTAGGTTTATACCTCAATGTATCAAAAACCAAGGCCTTGCTCCTCTCTTCTAGGATCTTAATTGCAACTTCCAATTAATCTGACCCACCACCTTCCATACTTTCTTCAGTTACTAATGGATCTAAGTAAACCACACACATGCGTGTGCACAGACTGTCTTTCAATGCAGATAACTGCATTAGTTTTGTTTTATTTCCCATGTTCGCTAAAAGCAGTTGTCTAAGTGCTTTTTTAGATAACAGGGAGGGGGAGTAAAACAGCAGCTCCTTGTAACTGCCATTGCAGCTACTTTTATTATTTTCCTTTTTCAGTTTAATTTATTTTTTACTGACACTCCACTGTGGCAACCCCTAACGGGAGCAGCCGAAAGAAGATGATGACTGACACTAACTGAATAGTCACATTTAGCAACAAAACCAACATGATGGCTGTTTATTTTTCTCTCCTAGTATGTTAATACCCTGTTGGAGAATGTGTGCTCTCCAATAAATTATATTTTTTGAGATTTCCCCCATTTTCTAATGAATAATATCAAAAACTGCAAATGATACCTTTACCTTACTCTGCTACTTCAGTTTACCTTCCTTTACTGTACACATTGTTTGCACTAAAAAGTTCTTCAGATGCCATCAGAGATTTATACCTGGTTCAGGATCATCTGTCAGTCTACTGCCTGAACTTCTAAAGATTTCGGCATCCAGTATTACTTTTCCTTTAACCATCTTCATCAATAGTTTGGATATGTGCCATCACACTGGAAGAAAACAATTGCTGTACATCTTAACAAACATGATTTCTCACTTGCCCTAAATAACCGTCATCCAGTTGTAAAGTTAGTCGAGTTTTACACTGGTCTTAGGGATATGTATTTGAGTATAACTGCTTGTTCTTCCAGATTTGAGATGTTTTCAGTACTTTAGAAAATTGTCAGAAAATGGATCCAATGTCAACTTCTCAATGAGCTAATAAACTGAAATATCATTTTAATATGCAGCATTAATTATGATTTAACCATGGCACAGGAATTGAAAGTCTTGATCTGGCATACTATATCAGAGAGTAACGTGACTATGGAATTTGTTAGAGCTGTCCTTTAACCCTTTAAAGCTGTAAATACAATTTTCCAGACCAAGTTAATGGAAGTCTTAGAAAGTTATGGCTTCACTCTTATTGCATTGAAATGATTCACTGACTATCTGACTAACAGAACACAAGCTGTAAAATTATTGGTTGATGTAGATGTACCCTAGGGTTCAGGCCCAGGTTTCAGTACTTGATCCATTATTATTCACAGTTTATACAGATAATGCAACCAGACTTTGTAAAGGTTTCAAGATAATTCAGTGTGTTGTTGAATGACTCCATTTTTCCTATAAGACTCAGTTAATATCAAACCCGAACCATCATTTTATTCTCTATAATCTTGGCTTGTCCCAGAAAGTTTATACTTCATTATATCAAAAACAAGGCGTTTCTCCTTTCTCCTAGGATCTTAATTGTAACTTGCAATTACTCTGACTCACCACCTTCCATACTTTTTTCAGTTGCTAATGGATCTAAGTAAAACATTATATCTCTTGACTCAACCATCATAGATTTGATTTCTTCAGCTAAGATCCTTGAGTGTATTTTGATAATCGATTGAATTTGACCTCCACTTAAAGAATACATTCACTATGACCAGTATCACACTTGGATAAGGCCAAGGCTTAACAAATGTTTTCATTAAACTCATTATTATGAATACCACTGAAGTTAAAATCAGACAAATACATACAAACTTCCTCTCCATTAACTTTCTCCCTGTCAATTATATCACCAACAAATCTTCAAATAATGCAGAAATATGTCATCCTTTAAATTCCTCCATGCATTTTTATAGTATTCATCTATACTTCTGCCAGCTGTCACAATTCTATCGTCTTTTCCAAACTCTGATACCTTATTAGTCAAATAGATATCCACGTAAGTTATGCATCATGTCCACTTAAACGAATACCTCATAAAACAATCTCTACACTAAGAAGGTCTCTCTATTTGCTTGCCAGAAATGTATAGGCCACTGCTGTTAGTGGTTCAAACCATACTTTGTATGCTTTTGACATTGCTTTGGTTGAGGAATTGCTCAAGCATCCTAACAATTATGCTTTTTTGGCAAAACCAAACATGGAACACTAGAACTTAATTTGGCAGTTAGATCCTGCACTCAATTAATCCTGGAGCATGAACAAAATGTATGCAATTCATTAAGGGTGTTAACTTCACAAGCAGCACAAACCCCACCACTGGGTGCTGACTCATTTTAGGAGGCCAATACCCATTATGCAAAAATAGCAACCATTTTTCATGAAAGTAGTGTGAATGGTTTAACCCACCTGAAATTTATTATGCAATATTAATGGGGTCTATGCTCACATTTAAAACAAGAAGCCTTATCAAGCTTGTAAAGCCTTGTACATGCCATTATTTTCTATTACATAATCAGAAGGTTCTGGGTCAGCAATACTCTTCTACACATTTATCTTACTGACCGTTAACCTCTCCCACAGAGTAAGGTGTAACAACTTCTTCCAGGCCCTCAATATAAATATGGCATCCCTCAGTTGAAGATATCTCTAATGGTCCTTGGTTATCAAATTAAATATTCTCTTCCCTCTCTGTAATGATTCAAGCACTAGTCTGTTCCTATCTACTAAACTCATATCTTTTGTCATGAAGGCTATGTGTCACATCTTCAATCTGCCATAACAGAGAAACTCATACACTTGCTACTGTCCACAAAAGTATATTATTCCTATTTGTTTCATAAAATGAGTCAACACTCTATGAGTTGTTTACAAAACATACCAATTTTGTATATAGTTTAGAAGCTGAGTATGGTAGTACTCCTGAGCCTCAAAGCAGACCTGCCTCTAAATTTTGCTATATATACACTGCACCACTTTTCAGTCCCATTATAGGGGAGACTGCATATGTTAAAGTGATTGTAAATCTAGGCACCTCAAGTCACCTTCAACTGATCATTTTATTCATTCATTTATTTATTTATTTGACATTTGTTGATGTCTAACTAAGCTTGTGCCGTTTTTCAGCAGAGGCCTGGGGAGAAAAGCTCCACAAAGTATTACATACACCATAAAAATGTTTACAAACAGTACAGTATACATGCGGTAATATAATTATGCATTATAATGCTTGGATTCCCACTTGTAGCATGAGAGTTTAAAAGGTGTTATTTACAAAAAAAGGCAATAAAACAATATGTTAAAGTCATTCATATATCTCCAATACATAAGGAATTCCCCATTTAGAGGGGAAGTAATGACAATTAACTCAGAGTTTAAGATAAGAGAACAGAAAGTATTGTATATCAAATCTTAGTTCTTACATTCAACAGTATGTACATCAGTAATCAGAAGCAGAGGGGAAGTTGATAGAGAGAGCAGGTGGCAGAAAAAAGTTAAGTGTCAAAAGAAAAAAGGCGGGGTGGCTATGGGTAAAAGAGGGAAAATTAGAGATTTTTTTAATGTATAAATAAGAGAGTAGTAGTAGTTAGAATCAAGTGAAATCTGAGAAAGCATCTCAAATAAAAAACACTGTTGGTACCCTCCTATGCTTATTATTCCGTATATATTTATTAACTAACACTACTACATTTTTACGTAACAGAAACACTGAGGGGTAAAGAATGTACCTTAAAACATACAAAACAAGGGTCATGAAATTATTATATATAATTTTTCCAGTGGTGAAATGTGTTGTTTACTCCACATATGTAACCACACAAATTGCTTGTCATACAAATAGGTTACACTTAGATGCAACATTCTAAACAAAAAGCAATGCAATGCAAAAATATGCCAAAATATTTTGAGGAACCTTTACACCATTTAAATTCCAGCACCATCCACAAAGGTTTCAAGCATTCTTCTGTTGGGTTTGCTAAGAATAGCTCTGTGTTAGATACATTAAAACGTAGACCTGACAGGTCTGCTAATTTCCTACTGCAAACCCCACTAAATACAAAATCTACAAATACGACAACCTCAATCTGCTATGTGATGAAATATCAAAACTGACTTATGACTACACCTCCTGAAACCTTAATACAACAGAAAGATTTGCTAAGGAATTGTACACTAATTTAGAATAATGCATAGAGTTAGTGGTCCCTACCAGAGCCAACTATCACGGGAAATTCAAAAGCAAACCACCCAGTGGTGAAATGAATCTATGAACCTATGAACCTATCTATGAACCAGGTGGTCCAACATGATAAATAAAAACTAAAGAAAAATTCTAAAATTATTAAGCAACTCCCGTATTCTCAATGATAATATTAAAAGCATTGTTCAGAATATATTCATGATAGGGCCTCCAATTCTGACCCAAGTGACATTGTGAATTTACTTGCAAACACTTTTAGTGCCAACTTCACCCCTGAGACTTCTCTTCAAAGACGCATTTCTGAAGCCTTACTCCTATGGTTATCTATAAAGACCATTTACTGAAAGTACTAATCAAAACATGCCCTTGCAGACACACTCTTTAAACTGTTTAACTTAAGTTTTTACTACCAGTTTTGCCCTTAATGAGTGGCATACATCAATAGCCATGCCCTCCAGAATGGTGGCCTTACAACTAGCCTCATCTGCAAAGCCGTGGAACATATATAAACTGACCTCATAAACTATGATACTAAGATTCTTATTAGACTTGATCCCCAGCAGTTTGTTTTTGTGAAGGGTAGATCCTGTTTATTTTATCTGGTAAATATATTTGAAAGGGTTACAGAGGCATATCTTGACCTGGCTAATGACTTTGGCACTCATTCACCATTCTCACATCATGCAAAAGTGAAATACTTTGAAAATCAACCCATATATAGCAAGACAGCAAACTGGCTGAAAGACAGAATCAGTGTTGTTCTAGTTGCAGGTGCTTCATCAGAAAGTATGAAAGTGAACAGAGGTGTACCTCAGAGTTCGATGCTGGGACCTCTCCTTTTTGCTATTTACTTTTCAGACCTATAGAGAGCCAAGACCTCTGGCTAACAAAGTGTGCAAACAGTTGCAAAATGAAGGTTGTCGTTAAGTCACTCTAGAACACTCAAACCCTCCAAAATTAACCTGTCCCAGTAAACTCCTGGTGTACTAAAATGAGCTCAGATTAAATGCTTAAAAATGTAGCATCATTTACTTTTGGTAGACAATCCCTCCTCTCAGTATACTGTCTAGAAAATACACCTCTACAAAGAGAAAATGCAGTTAGAAACCCATTTATTTGGGTTGATAACTCCCTCTCTTTTGACCAGCATGTATCAACAGTTATCAGGAAATCCTTTTATTTAGCCCAACTAATTGCCAAATGAATATCATCAATGTCTAAAGAGGCAATTATTCCCTTAAACTCAGCATTGATTAGGCCACTTATCAAGTATAATGCCGTCTCTGGGATGCATCTCAGTAAACATATCAAACTATTAGAAAGACACCAAAAGTTACTAGCCAAAAAGATCACAGACCTAAAGTCCCTGAGCTGCAAAAAAAAGGTAAAAGCTTTCTCCTTTTATTCACCGTCTTGTAGACTTTTGAGGGGAGATCTCTGTCTCGCTTACTGCACCATTAGAGTTCTTATTGTCCTAGACGTCCCGTTTCTCTGCAAGTCCAATATCTCCACAAGTACTAGAACCAGGGACCTAAATATTCAACAAAAAACAAATGAAACATGATTGAAGGATAGGTTTATAACCTAGCAGTTCCCAAAACTCTGGAACAAATGTCCACTGCATGTTTACTAGCTCGATTCACTACCTTCATTTAAACATAAACTAGATGACTAGATGGGTGTTGTTAAGAAAATGTATAACTGCAATGTGCAAGCCTAGATGCATTTAGGGTTAAAAAAGAAATTAATACATTTATTTTGCTTGTCCTGTGTGAAATATGTGCAGCTGCAGGAAACCTAGATAAGAAAACAATTGACGCTTGAAAGTTTACCATGGTCAGCAGAATGTGTACTGAGGCCAGGGTTGTATCTTGACTCTGGACAAATGTATCATATCAAAAACTGAACAGCTGAAATAATGTAAAAAACAAAGGAGGGCTGAAATTAGCCCAAGGCCAGGTTGTTTTTCTCAAAACATGTTTTGCAAGACAGCAATTTCCTGACCATGTCAGCAATAAATCTAACAATGTCTTCCTTCCTGACCATGTCAGCAGTAAATCTAACAATGTCTTCCTTCCTGACCATGTCAGCAGTAAATCTAACAATGTCTTTCTTTCTAACCATGTCAGCAGTTAAACTAACAATATTTTCTTGTGTACATGCAGAAAACTGTATAAGAATAGCATGCTAAACCATGGAAAATCAGACAAACCTTGTACCTATATGCTTTGTCTCCTTGCTGCAAGTAATAAAGGGTGCCTTACTTGAACCTTATGTGCAATGATCTTTGTGCTTTCTTTAACAGATTGGTCCTTAGAGCCAGAACCCTCTCTTCACCACAGATCAGATGGCCAGGTGGCTGAAACCTTACGGGAAAGAAACCAAATCAGTTCTTCTACAGTATAAATACCTCCAACTGAATTGTTGTCAAAAGAGGCCAGTCACCTTCTGATCTGTGACTGAAGGACGGGTTTTCCGAATCAGTTATCAATCACGTGGGCTCAGGTAAGGTGAATCTACTTTTTCTGTTTCAAGATCAGGGATTAGATGTGTATTGTTTCTGTCAGATTGTATTTTCTTACAGTCAGGGATAGAAAAAAGTACAGTCTTGTCATAGATCAGGTGAAACAGATCAGTAGGTTTTAGACAGTCATTCTGAAGAGACTATAACAAAATCCGTGGTACAGGTAAAAATTTGAAGGCATCAGATAATATATTCTGTACAGTCTACGTAGCAAACAAAAATAGGGAAAAAAATGGGTAATAATTGTACAAAGACACCCGGAAATCCACGGTTAATGGAAGATGCAAAATATATACAGTCACAGCGCGCAGACAATATTAAATACTTTTAAAAATGGGTTATTAAGTATGAATTTGACGGAAAATTATAAAAATCCTCACTTATCAAACTTATCAAACAACTCAAAACTAATTCTAAAGGTCAAGTAAAAAAGCAACGACAGTTAGGAATTCCCCAGGCACACAGGTGGCTGGAGGAAGCAAACCGCAGAGACCAGAAGAACAAAGATTCGAAGGCAATGTTTTTAGATAAGGAAGACAATAACTTGGTAATGGCATCGGCACCTCTGCCTCCCCCTCCTTTACCAGAATACGGAGCAAGTGGACAGATTGATCCACCCCCATTATATCCTATGCTCACTGGGGACAGGGACAGCTTAAAACTGAAATTAACTAAAGTTAGGAATCCCATCGGAACTAGGTCCCAAACAAAGGCAAATAATCAAAAAGAAGGCTCTGAATTATGGCAGGTAGCTAGGGATATATGACCTATAAAAGAAAAAAATATGCCCACTCATAAAAGTTCCAAACCCTCAGGCAGGACAGGAAGATCAGACTCCAACTATCCTAGTGTATAGACCTTGGACTCCGGAAGATATCCGGAAAGCTACAGAAGGGGTTCCCCATCCAAAACTTAATTTCAGAAAATTTTCAGAAGATTTACAAGGAATGAGGCTGAGTTATAACTTGAATGGGGAAGAAATAGAAAAAGTAGTTCGACAGATTGTAGGACCAGGTACATGATTTGTGGCAACTGGAATCTTTGTGACGCTGCAAAAAAACCCCTCCCACATAGCAGTGCAGAATTAGACACTAGAGTAAAGGGACTTACAGATCGCATCTCTGAGAAATGGAAACCTAGGGCAGACTGGACTTGCATTAATCAATGTGTCCAGCAGGAGGGTGAATCAGTTGACCAATACTTTGCTAGGCTGTTAGAATGTTTTAACAACCACTGTGGAATGCAGGTTCCTGAAGATCAAAAACAAGATTCCCCATATAAACAGCAGCTGAAAAATGTATTTCTAAAAGGTAGTAGTACACCTATAAGCAGTTTCATTACAAAACACATGGTCGACCATCGAACGAGCAGATTACACTCACTACTTGAATATGCTAGACATGCTGAAAGGCATTTTAATAGCAAAAAGAAAAAGAAGGCTCAGGTATTTTCCGTAAAAGACGGAGCAGAAGTTTATGTAGTGCACCCCGGGAAAAAGGGCAGGAAAAACACACAGGGAGGTAAGCAGTCTGATCAGCGATCAGAAGACTTTAAAGGACGCAAGAAAAGGGGAGAATGTTTTAAATGTGGTAAAAAGGGACATTTAGCAAGGGATTGCAGGAAAAATAAGAAGGTTACAACGGAAGACAAGGAAGGTGAGAAATGACTATATGATAGTCAGGAATCATTAGAAGAAACCGGTACAGAAAAGACAAACAAGGATGTGAAAAGGGAAATAGAGGAAGTACAGGAAATTAATGATGATACAGAAGAAGATGAAGTACTAGATTTGGCTTTATTGAGCTTGGAGCTCTATTTGGCAGATACAAAACCAGAAGTTACACTTTTGGTAGAAGGCAGTGAGGTTAAATTTTTGTGTGATTCAGGGGCATCACGGACCCTGATACACCCCTCCAAATTACCAGACAATTCAGAATCATCTGATTACATACTGGTCAAAGCAGTGAATGGGCAGTTATACCGGGAGCCCCTCTCCCACAACATCACCATAACAGATCCTGTTTCAGGATTGACACAAAGAAGTAAGATTGTAGTTTCTGCAAAATGCCCAGTAAATCTCTTGGGTAGGGATCTTATGCAGTTGTTTGGCATAGCGGTGGTTCCAACTATGCAGGGTATGGAAGCGCAGCGACAAACTGACACCTTTATGGTTCAGTCGGGGAGTGAAACATTTTATTGGTACAGTCAGGACCTAATTACGACTGGTCCAGGGACTGTGACCAAAGAACTGATGAACATAGCTGTCAGTAAGTTTCCCTCCCAGGACATTGATAAACAGCACCTGCTGCATTGCACCCTGTATTTTTGTAACACACCAGGGCCTGATAAGGAGTATGAAAAAGAGTTATTTAGGCATCGTACAAACAGGTTTGTACTGAGAAACTTATACTGGGACACAGAAGGGAATAGTATAGCCAGCTGTTCGCTGCCCCAGGAGTTTTTGACACTTTATAAATCCAATCGACTACCACATGTAAGCTAAACCAAAAATAAAAACATACGGTGGGCACACCTAGGGGAGAAAGTTACAAGATGGGAAAAACAAACAGAACTGGAGTTGTCAGGACAGGGAATACAAGTACAGAAATTGAACTGGGTGACTCAAGCTAACCCAGCTGTACATCTGCAGTCTCGCGGAGACAGCTGATGGATACTCCTATTAACGGAAAAAAAAATGCCTTACAAGATATACCAGAGACCCTCTGGTCAGCAGGGAAGTCAGATGTAGGACTTATCCGTACTGCAGGTCCAGTTATTATTACACCTAAATCAGCGTTTAGACCACAAAAAAGACAGTATCCCTTAAGAAAGGATGCAGAGGCAGGAATAAAACCTATTATAGCAGCATTACTCAAGGGAGGGGTGCTAGTAGAATCCCCTGATTCTCTGTGTAATACACCTTTATTTCCAGTCAAAAAAGCCAATGGAGAATGGCGTATGGTTCAGGATTTGCAAGCTGTAAATGACGCAGTAATACCAAGGGCACCTATAGTGCCAGATCCACACACCCTGTTAAATGATTTAAAATCTGAGCATAAGTATTTTTCTGTGGTAGATATCAGTAATGCATTCTTTTCAATACCAATACATCCAGATAGCCAGTATTGGTTTGCATTCACATTTCAGGGAAAAAGATACACATACACGAGACTGCCACAGGGATATTGTGAGAGCCCTACTATATTTTCACAAGAAATGTCAAGTAATCTGACAGGATTTAACCCACCAAGGGGTAGTCAGGTCTTACTTTATGTTGATGACATTCTATTAGCAGCCCCCACCTTGCAGGATTGCAGGGAAGACACAGTAGCACTTTTATGATTTCTAGCTGCTGAAGGACACAAAGTAAATAAGAACAAACTGCAACTTTGGGAAAAACAGGTAAAGTACTTGGGATATGTAATATCCAAGGAAAGTAAACCTTTAGATGAGGACAGGAAGGTGGCAATTTTGCAGGCACCAAAGCCCACCACTAAGAAGGAAATGATGTCCTTCTTGGGAGCGACTAATTTTTGTCGGAACTGGATTCCAAACTATGCTTTGGAATCTGCGCCTTTAACTGACCTTATTTACAAAACACCTATGGCAGCGCAGGACTTGTTACAGTGGACAACGGAGGCAGAATCTGCTTTCTGAAAGGTGAAACAGTTAATAGCCTCCTCTCTAGTTTTGGGATTGCCAAACTATCATAAACGTTTTTTCCAGACTGTAGATTGCAAGCAGGGTTATATGACATCAGTACTAACACAACAACATGGGGATAAGCAGTGTCCCATAGCTTACTATTCATCACAATTAGACCCAGTAGCATGATCCTTGCCACACTGTGTACAAGCAGTACATGTGGCAGCAATGGCAGTGCAGGCTTCGGCTTCAGTAGTCTTGTTTCACCCACTCACTCTAAGGGTACCTCATGCAGTCGCGATTATTTTATTACAAGAAAAAGTAGCATATCTCTCTCCTGCTAGGCATCTCTCCTGCATGACCATATTGTTGAGCCAACCTCATATGGCAATTGAACAATGTACGACCTTAAACCCTTCTACCCTGCTCCCAACTCCTGCAGACGGCACACCACACCGCTGCCTGCAATTAATCGAGCAAAAGACATTACCTAGAAAAGACCTCACGGATGTCCCCTTGGATAATGCCGAGGTGACATACTACATGGATGGCTCGTGCAAAAGGGGCCCTGCAGGACAGAACCTAGTAGGATATGCAGTAGTCTCTGATACTGAAGTCATAGAAGCAAAATCTTTACCGTATCATTTATCTGCACAGGCAGCAGAATTAATTGCTCTGACACGAGCATGTACTTTAGCGAAGAATAAGTGTGTAAACATCTTCACTGATAGTCAGTACACTTTTTCCACTTTACATGTGTTTGCACAACAGTGGAAAAACCATGGAACGATAACATCTACTGGCAAACCTATAAATCATGCGCAGCTTATTTTAGATCTATTAGAATCCATTCAATTGCCTCGAAGGGTAGCTATTTGCAAATGTACAGCTCATACTAAACAACAGGACATAATTTCAAAAGGTAATGCGAGAGCTGATGCAGCTGCAAAACAGGCAGCTACAGAGTATTCCTTCTAGATAAGGAATTACAATCCTCTGAAACCTTGAATCTAGATATGTTAAAAACAATGCAGACACTCACTACTCAAGCAGAAAAACAGCGATGGATAAGACGAGGAGCAATCCTCGAGAAAGGGCTGTACATCTCTAAAGAGGGAAAACCAATACTACCCTCTAACTTGTTCCGCTATGCGGCATTGTTGAGCCATGGGCAGTGCCATGTCTCAACAGGGGGGATGGTACAGCTGGTGAACCAAGTGTTCACAATGTACGGATTTACAAACTATTCTAAAAAAAATTTTTAATGTGTCAAATCTGTAACAAACATCATGCACAGGGGGCAATAAAGCCTAAGCAAGGGAGTTTTCCCACACCACCATATCTGTTTCACACTATCTGTATAAATTTTATAGAACTAAACAAATGTGAAAACAAGAAGTACTGCCCTGTCATTATATATATGTTCTCCAGGTGGGTGGAAGCTTTTCCAACCAAAAATCCGGATGCAGCTACAGTAGCAAAAGTACTTGTTAAGAAAATTATTCCTAGGGTGGGCATTCCGGAGAGAATATATAGTGACAACGGTACGCACTTTGTAAATCAAACCATACAGCAGCTGAGTAAGTTTTTTGGTGTTTCTCTCAAAAATCATTGTGCATATCATCCACAGTCTGCAGGGCTGGTTGAAAGGCATAATAGCATACTGAAAAGCAAACTAAGAAAACTGATAGCTGAAACAGAAAAAAACTGGCTATACTGTTTACCTTTAGCATTGTTGAGCATGAGAACTGTCCCTACAGCAAAAGGACTGACTCCTTTTGAAAAGCTGTATGGAAGGGCTTATTACACACCCCAGTGGAAACCCCTCATGTCATCAGACCAGAAAGCTGATTTTACACTAGCTGAATATATAAAAAAGTTGTTGAGTTCTAAACATCTGTTGCAGTTTAATTCTGTTTAAGGTCAGAAGCAAGCTGAAACCTCAGAAGTGACAGTGACGCCAGGAGACTGGGTGTGGATTAAAATTGTGAAGAGAAAAAACTGGGCATCACCAAAGTGGGAAGGTCCCTACCAGGTACTTCTGTCAACACCAACTGCAGTTAAAATCACAGAGCGGGCTTCATGGATCCATCTAACACACTGCAAGCTAGTAAAAAACTTTAAGCTGGGTAAAGATCTTACCTCTCCACCGGGACCCTAAGCACAAAGTCTGGCTACAAAGGGGAGTCAGATCAATAGGAACTGGCTCGTCTCAACCCCAGTGAAGCAACCATCGGTGCTGAAGGTCCTAGTAGGGAAGAGAGTAAGATCAACAGAACCCAAAATGAAGACTGATTTCCATTCCTTTGGAAAGAATAAAGGCAATATGGAACAACCATTCCCACAGAAATATTGCACGACCATCCTGTTGGCCATCATGATAACAGTAATCTTTTTGTTATGGCCGTTTCTCTTCTCTGCTACACAAGTAGAACTAAGTAAACATGCAGAGTGGTACCCGAACTTCAATACTTACCAGGCAATGAAATATGTGTATGCTGAAACCTTCAATGTTTCGAATTGCTGGATCTGCACAGCTTTACCAACAGCATATGGGGGATTACTGCTAACTTTGGTTCCCCTAGGGGCTAATAAGACCTGGAAAAACCTAATTCATGACACATAAAATGTTACATCAGTAGATAAAGTAGCATTACAATTGTCTATTCGTCAAAAGGGAACTGTGTGTTTTCATAAGAATGATACAGTCAGGGTAGGATGGAGCCATTGCAATGTAACAGTTCCTTATAGATGCTACACTAAACCTCATAACACCGGATCTTATTGCAATGCAAACTATGATTCGTTTTTTGAATTGATGCATAGAACAATTGAGGAGGTAAAACGTGATTCTGTTCTATACAAACAGCTGTCTATAATTGACAGAAAAATGTTTCATGCAAGACAAGTGTATGTTTATAGTAAAGTTACCACTAAAGTAGAAGATTGTTACTTTATATGCAAAAAAAAAGCATATAAATGGCTACCTGAAAACTGGTCCGGTAGCTGTTTTTTGGGGTACCTGGTTCCGGCCATACGACACACGGCAGTTTTACCTCAAGGAAAAATTCGGAATGTCCAAGAAATTAAGAAGCCTGCTAATCCAGTGGGACAAATCAATGCACCTTGGAAATACCATTATGACTTAGGCCCTGGAAATAACAAAGTACTATCGCACATGGATCTGGGTAATGACGTCATATTGTGGGCAGGCATATTACCAGCATATGGAGCAATGAAATCGATCTAGGAGCTGAGAAAACTATCTAAACTTTTTGAAATAATGAGTAATGCAACCTTTTCTGCCCTAGAATTGATAACCGATGAACTGACAGTCATGAGAACAGTGGTGCTTCAAAATCGCATGGCTCTTGACTTCACCCTAGCAGTGAAAGGAGGTACGTGCGCTTTAATCCAGGAGGAGTGCTGTTCATATATTCCTGACAACAAACACAAGATAGGCAACCATCTTGAAGTAATTCAACAGGTGTCGGCCATGACCAAACCAGGACCAAACTCATTGACAGACTTTTTCCAAAAATGGTTCGGGGGTTGGGGCAGCATCCTGATGAACATTCTGATTGCCATCTGTGTAGGAATAGCCTTACTGATGGTGTGTGGATACTGCTGCATCCCCTGTATGAAAGGACTAGTTAAGAATATAATAGATGTTTCAGTTTCAGAAACTTTATACCAAGATGCTGAATTCAAAGGATTACTCAAAAAATGCTTTCACAGGCCTAAACTAAATGACTCTCTAACTGCAAATCCTAAGTGGGAAATGGTTATGAGAAAAAGAACTGTTTATGCTTGTTTTGAAGGTAGAATAAAGTATTAAAAGGGGGGAAATGTTAAGAAAATGTATAACTGCAATGTGCAAGCCTAGATGCATTTAGGGTTAAAAAAGAAATTAATACGTTTATTCTGCTTGTCCTGTGTGAAATATGTGCAGCTGCAGGAAACCTAGATAAGAAAACAATTGATGCTTGAAAATTTACCATGGTCAGCAGAATGTGTATTGAGGCCAGGGTTGTATCTTGACTCTGGACAAATGTATCATATCAAAAACTGAACAGCTGAAATAATGCAAAAAACAAAGGAGGGCTGAAATTAGCCCAAGGCCAGGTTGCTTTTCTCAAACATGTTTTGCAAGACAGCAATTTCCTGACCATGTCAGCAATAAATCTAACAATGTCTTTCTTTCTGACCACGTCAGCAGTTAAACTAACAATATTTTCTTGTGTACATGCAGAAAACTGTATAAGAGTAGCATGCTAAACCATGGAAAATCAGACAAACCTTGTACCTACATGCTTTGTCTCCTTGCTGCAAGTAATAAAGGGTGCCTTACTTGAACCTTATGTGCATTGATCTTTGTGCTTTCTTTAACAGGTGTCCACAAATTTACTCCAGGACTGACAAGTAAGGCTGTCCTGGAGAAAGGAGGTGCTGCCTGAGGAATGGTACTGGAAAGGGGAGTATGGTCATAAGATTCATTGACCATGGGATATGTATGGATCTATAAAAAGAGATGAAGAATTTTCTTATACAAACTTGAATCATTCAAAAACTATCTTGTTAGGAGAAGGCAGTCATCTGCAAAAAAGGAAATATTTGTCCTGTATATACACACACACAATGCCATTCCTTCACTACTGTGCCCTGTTGTAATAACCTTGCTAACAGTTCCAGTATGAAAAGATAGAGGGTGGGGGTAAGGGGCAGTCTTGTTTACTACCCTGCTCCAATTTAAACTGTTGAGATATAACTATGTTCATTAATACAGATGCCACCGGACTCTTACGTAAAGTCTGCACATCTGTAATAAAAAGCCATCAGAAATCCCATATATATATCCAGAAAATGGAACTGAAAACTTTTTCAAAGTCCAGCTGAACTCATTACTTTCAGAAATTGGGATAGCATCAAAGTAACAAGGGCCTTTAAAAGGTTGGAACTTGACCTACCAGGAATAAACATATCCTCGGCCTGTGAGATAACACTGTGCTTGTGAGGTAACACTGAACAAGATCTCTTTTAAGCTTATTCTCTAAGACTCTTGCATATGTCTTTATATCTATATTTAGGAGGAATACAGGTTGTTATTTTACTACCACAGATAACTCTTTATTGGGTTTCGATATCAGAGTTATTACCAAAAGAGACAAGGATAGTAAAGGAATGCCCTTTGTTTGTCTGTTTAAATATACCTCATTCAAGATGAGGACAACAATGTTCTGCAGAAAATGATAAATTTCAGTCATTAAACTATCTGACCCAAGAGCTTTCTCCTTTGGCATCTCCTGGTTGGCTGTAATCACTTCTCTCAAGTCCACATGGGTACTTAAGAAGCCCCTGTGTTCTACTAATAAAGTAAGTATTTCTGCTGTATCTGATTATAACTTAAGGGACTGTGCCTAACTTGTTGTCGATATAATCTTTTTCCTATACAGCTTTTCATAATATTCTTTAAAAATCTCATTAATATCGCCAAAGCTTTTGATCAGGATGCCTCCTCTCCCCTTTACAATTGAAATATTCATTTTACTGTACCTTAGCTCGATGTTACTCATTGCAAGTAAATCACAGGAAACCCTAATCTGACCAGTCCCAAGCATTAGTGTACATCTTAATAATTTTATATCTTCATGCATGTCTTTTTGCATAAACCCCACAAGAAATTAAGTTCTTCTTGAAATATTTTAACTTCACTTTTCTTAAGTGATATTTTCTTTTCCCCTTGTAGATAACCCTTAAGTATTGCTTCACTGATTTCTGCCAAACGTTTGGAGAAGAGCACTTAACTATATTTACTGCCAAAAATTACTTTGTCCTTTTATTAATGCTACCCTTCCCTTCACTATCCTGAAAAAACAAGAGATCTGTCCTGTATGACCTCTTGATAATACTTCCACATCCTCCATACCCAACTCAAACTCAGATGCTAAATGGTCAGTAAAAGAACAGAGATTAATGTGAATTTCTCCATTCATAAGGCATGGTATCAGTTTGTCAGAGACTACAGTGTAATATGACTTCAATGTACTATAAGGGAAGCATTATGTGTAACCCACTTCACCTGGTTACAGAGCTTTCTGTTTCAATGTTAAAAGCATTCACTACTTTCTGTGCTTTAGAATGTCTCTCCATCTATGGCAATGACCTATCTATGCAAGACTCAGGTACCAGGTTTAAATGTCCTCCTATCAATATATCACATGCACTTAAGTGAATATCTGCCATGATCTTTTAAAATCTGTACACAAGAGTGGGACTGCAGTCTCCAAATGGGGTCCCATACCTCCTCAAGACTCAGCCTCCTGTCTTAACTCAAATTGATTTTTTTACTAACCAGTTTAGTTGGGCTTTATCAATATTAATGCCCTTCTGTTTGAAGAAGGAATCAAACTCCTCAGATGGCTACACTTCCACCATGACTGGATGCAATTTTACATATGCAGTTTGCCACCACATTCTTTTTGCATGGAGTGTTTACTCCCATAACATTAAATATACCAGTTGTGAACATTGCTAATAACGTGTAAAGGGAATTCATTACAGGGAGTCACTAAGTATCAAGCAAAAGTACACACACACACACACACACACACACACACACACACACACACACACACACACACACACACACACACACACACGCACACCATACACTGACACATGGAATAGCTGAATCCACCCCCCAGTATCAGCTATGTGCACTTCAAAGCATGACAAAGTATGCTCAAACTTCTGCTCAGCTACCCTTCAGCTGAGAATTCTCAAAACATTTAGTGCAGATTGACTGCCTTTGTTCTATGTGTTTCCTACCCCATGTGTGATGGACATAGCACCTCTTTCAGATGGAATCAGCCCATTCATTTCCCTATACTAGGGAGGTCCCCAGTACAGTATGGAGGTGAAAGCAATCTGGAGGGGTAGTCATGATTGCATGTGCCCTTGGTTGCATCCTATCAATTAGGGTGTTTTTCTTATCGTCTAACCTCACCACTGGATGGGGGATTTGCAATCCACTTCACCATACAGGATCACAATGCATTCCTCTTTGCAAGTGCACACTTCCTCATACCTCCTCTGAATAATAATACCAGGCGATGGCTTGGTAAGCCTAATAGCTTCCCCAAAATTGGCCATTTTCATTAACACCATCCCCACACTGAGGGATTATGGAAATGCATGGCCAGTTCCACTCCAATGTCCCCCATGGGCATTCTCCATCCTACACTGTCAGACAGTGAAGCATTTGAGATTCTAATAGAATTTGGGTAGTCTGTGCCTTAGTCAGGACTTTATCCCTGTATGACACTACAACTGGATATTTTTAACTACAATTTTATTACTTGTTTTCAATATTTAGATATTTCTTTCACTGGGACTACACTGAAATGGGACCTCTCAGCTGGGCTTTGCAGTTAAGAAATGCATAATTAATGAATAAATATATAAGTGAATACATTGAAATGAATAAATGATACAGAATAGCTGTTTGTTAAATGATACTATGGTGAAATTAATAACTAATGTAGTGTATTTGTTTTTGAGAAAACCAATCCTTCTCAAATCCATCCAGTGTTTTTTTAATTCAATGTCTAAAAGTTGTGTTATAAAGAACCCTCCTCTGTTGATTCCACATTTATTTATTAACTATATAATGAACAGAGCTTGCTTTACTGTGTCTTGAAGAATAAATTAGAGCTGAATTACTTCCACATATTAACTTCCAGACTAAATTATACGTCATTCTTAGTATAACAGCTACTTGCAGCTGTCCACCTGCCCAACAGTGAGAAAGACATCATTGCATTGAGTACTTATTGTCACACAGAAATATGTACCAGTAACTACCCTGTAATGTTAGTACGCTTCAGTGATGCTATTAAAGCTCTTCTCATTGGGCTTGAATCACTGCCAAAAATCTAATTGCTACCACAGTGTGCAGTCTACTTTCAGATTACTCACACTTACATTAAAATTTTACAGATGAACTTCCTGATTTGATTTGCTTCATAATCAAGTTCAGAGCACTGCACGATTCAGCAAACAATTTATTTTTAAATATTTTTTTTATTCTAAGTTATATCTACTGGGTACAGTAATAGGTGCAGATGGCATAGACAGAGGCAAGTATAATTAGTTGTTCTTCCAGATTTTTGGATACACGCTGAGATTTGTGGGCATGAAAAATGTTCATAATTAAACCTCAAGAATATTCTTAAGACTTTTAGTGAGTCATTCCAGTTTGTGGCTCTCCGTTTCTTAGACAAGCTTAAAATATTTCCTTTCACTGTTAAGAAGATATACTTTTTGTGGAGTTTCATGAGTAAAGTTTGCTGCTTCACATATTCATAGGTTCATAGGTTGGTACTAGGCTATCAGCCCTAGGGCTTATACAAGCCTAGCCATAACAATTTCCTGGCTATTTCTTCCCACACTATTTACTTCCCTGGACCCTGTCTAGCAGGATGACTGATGTGATCCCCGGGGTGTAGTCAAATATGTGTAAAAGTGATAAGTCCTTTCATCACATCTCACCTCAGATCTTGTTACTCATGACATTTGCTGCAAAATGTACCTGGATGATGCAGCTTTTTTGATTTCTTTTATACCAGATGGATGATGTTTCCCAAAATGTACCTGTTCCTATTTTAGAACTTTTTATTGATTTCTTTTTCTGTTAATACTTAACTAGTAAATACTTTTCCTTTGTGACTATTTTATGACCAACTAATTTGCTTTACCTTTCATTGTTTGAATGTTATTTGTATGTGTGACCGAATCATTATATACAAGCAGACTAATATTCACGTCTCATGATTATCATGTAACTTGAATGCCTGATGTAAAACTCACGGTAACAGGTGAAGGGAAGTTTATAACTGTTATGCACACAAAACCAGCAGCAGGAAACCTTATTCTGTACTGCAAGAACTGGTACTCACACATTTTAAAACAGTCAGTACCATATGGACATTTAAAAGGATGAGGAGAAACTGCTGAGAGCAATATGGTTTTAAAAGAAGAAATAAAAATATTGAAAATAAGATCACGAAAAGAGGCTTTCTGTAAAATAATTAAAATTTCATATTAGAATAAGTTGAATAAATATACAGGAAAGTATTATCAAAAGAAGAAAAAAATGCAAACTTGGGAGAGTGCTATAGATAGGACACACTGAAAAAAGCCATTGAAGACTGTGTTCTGCATAATTCTTACTAAGTGTACAGGAGTAATAGGTTCTGTTGTCTACAAACATTGGTTCTTGCTAATAGATTAAATGTTGCTTAAAGAAAGGAGCAGGAGGCTTATGCTAACTTTTAGGATGGGATGCAGTCTAGAGGATAAGCTTTTACATGGCTATTTTGTTAAAACAGAAAAAAAAACAAGCCTATGCTTCCTTCCCTGACATGATGGAACATTTCCATGTAAAAGATGGACTATTGCCACGTAGTTCTGTACAGGGAATAATTATTAACATGAACCCACTCAGGATTCCAGCATCCTTAATATGTTCCTCACAAACATGAAGGAAGTTTGCACCAGCAAGTGTGTAAAATCCTTGCTTGTCAGGTCAGACCATAAATCTGTCTCCTTTGAAATTAAATGTGCATTATGTGATCTGCTTTCTGTCAGTGAGATTGTCAGAAGGCATAGATGATCCTAGAACTTAAAGCTTTATAACTCCTAGGTTGGTGACCTCCATCAGATCACATTACTTGTGGTTTTAGTCTTCCATTACTGAGTGCCACGGGACAGTCATTGGTGTCACATCCCACAACTCTTGGCTTCTCTCTTTGATTTCAGGGTGACATGTGACAATGCTGTCCTGACAGCAAGAAAGCAATACAAATTAAAACACTGCAAAACACTTCTATTTTAATACGTAACTTTATCATCTTTATTGTACAAGTTGTCCTTCTTTTATTCATCTGTGATACTCCTTCATCTGAAACTGTGGTACGGCTGCAGCCTAGGAGTTAACTTTCTTCCATCTTTTCCTTTGTCATCATGCCAGCCAGACTCTGTAAGGTACACTACTGCACATGCTCAGTACGTATAACCCACAACTACAAAATTAAAAGGTTTGGCAAGGTATAATAACTAAAGTACCTGCAAGGGTCAGAGGTTATTCATAGGATTATAGGATAATATGAAGTTACTAGGCTAATGCCCTAGGGCCCTTACAAGCCTAGCCAAGTTCTTAGCCTTATTTCCATGATCAGCACCTATTGCCCCTGTCCAAGAAGGACACAGGTGGAACCCCTGAGGTGAATTTATGGTCATCCATCCAATCATCCAGACTGCGTTTGAAGAGGGCCAGTGAGGTGCTCTGTTTGGCATGAAGTTGTAGTCTGCTCCAAAGGTGTGGTAACCTCTGGGAGACAAATCTGTCCCCCAGCAGGTTTTTTTAATGTCACGTACCAGGTTAAAGCTCTTTAGAGCGAGTGATATGTCTACTATTTGACTTTCGGATATGAAGCATTTCCAATATAATGCAGGGTCAAAGATTGCCTTATATGCAAGGCATAGCTCACCTCTGAGTAGTCTGTATGAAACAGAATAAAGTGACAGTGATTTCAGATGATCTAGATAAGACAGAAGCTGAAGACCTTGAATTTTCTTTGTGAAGAACCTTTGTGGTTTCTCCAATTGCTGCAGATGCTTATAAAGGTACATACCAAAAGGGGCATTGTACTCAATTATTGGCCAGATGAGGGAAGAGTACAGGGAGGCTATGACTTCTTTTTTTTCTGAAGGCAATGCCCTTACTTATCAGTTGAGCAATATAGAATGGCTTTCTTATCACTGTGGAGAAATGGTGGTCAAAGATAAGGTTGCTGTCAACCTGTGATACCAGGTCTCTCACCACTGAGTGCATACTTACGGTGTTGCTATCAATGTGGTGGTTAGCAGGAGCATCGCTTTTACCAAAACACATTTTTTTGCATTGAGTTTAAGGCCATTACCTTGGCACTAATCATTTGTTTATATAAGACCCTCTTGTAGGATGTTGCTATCATTTGGAGATTCTATGACTGCTCCCAGTTTGCAGTCATCAGCAAACTTTGTCAGCCATAGACTTTTAGTTTTTGCTTGTACTTTGGAGAAATAGATTCCAAACAGTAGAGGTCCCAGGATTGTTCCCTGTGGAACACCACTAGTTACAGATCTGCTGTTGGAGGTGGATTCCCCTATTTTGACTATATGAGTTCTATCAGTGAGGTAATTAGTGACACATATAATGATATAAGGGTTGATGCCTAGTGAGTTTGTCAATGATGCTTGAGTCCAGGATTGTGTCAAATGCCTTGGTTAAATTTAGGTAGGCTTTATGCACAGATTTCCCCTCGTCCAGGACCTTGGTGATTGTCTCAAAGAAGTCCACCAGGTTTAACAGGCATGATCTCCCTTTGGCAAATCCAAACTGAGTAGGGTCAAGTGTTTGGAGATTACCTGTATCTTTGTTGATAAGGTCCAGTATGATTTACTCCACAGCCTTGCAGATAAGGCTAGTCAGGCTAATAGGTCTATAGTTCCCAGAGTCAGTGGAAGCACCACCTTTGTGCAAGGGAATAATGGTGGCTGTTTTCCATTCAGCTGGTATGAAGCCGGTGCTTAGACTATGATTGAAAAGAGTACCCAATGGTGTTGCTAATTCATGTTGGAGCCCATGTAGGATGCAGCCTTGGATGTTATCAGGTCCCATTGATGCTGTGTATGACCTGCTCTTTAGAGATACAAGGTAGGGGACAGGTGGTAGGGATCTCATGGGGTACATGTAGTGGGGCCAGTGGACTGAAATTTTCACAGAACCTGTCGGCCAACAGGTTGGCTATAGCCACAGACTCAGTATATATGGTATCATTAACTTCCAGTTCTGCACAAATCTGGGCATTTCCTTTTAGGTTACAGATGTAACTATATAATGCCTTGTGGTTATCCTTTGTTGAGGAAGCTAATTTGGACTTGTAGTTTGCTTTGGAGGACTTCATAAGAAGTCTTATTTACTTGTTTAAGCCGAGGAGGGAATATTTCCAGTTTAGGAGGGCTCACTCCCTCTTACTTTTAGACAGTAATTTCTTCCTCTTATTGCAAAGCCTGTTAATAACAGCTGTCTACCAAGGATGTTTGCTCTTCCTTGAGAAGCTTGTTTTGGTCCTATCATGTATGGCTGAGTCAATGCAGTTATACAGGTGTTTGTATAAAGCATTGGTGTAGAACTTGGCATAGTTGCCAGTTCCATCTGAGGGGGAGGTGCAGTGAAACTATTTATACCATCCCGTAAGAGGTTATAATCTACTTTGGAGAAGTTTTTTAGTTTAGTTGCTGCTGGGGGGGGGGGTAGGTGTGATAGTTACTTTGAATGAGACCAATTTGTGGTTAGATCTCACCAGGGAAGACCTCACAGTGGGGGTGCTACAGTTGTCCCCCATATTGGTGAGCACCATATCCAGGATGTTGGCACCCCTTGTGGGGGTGTCAACCAGCTGGTCCTGGGCACTGGAGTTAACAAAGTCGAGGAAAAGTGTGTTTGAGCACAGCTAATTTACCCAGTCAATGGATGGGTAGTTAAAGTCACCCAAAACCATGATGTTTGGATGTATCTTGATAGACTCAAGTAGATCCAAATCAGCAGAGTAGGTGTCCTGATTCATGGAGGAGGTCCTGTAACTGGCAATGACTTGAATAGGTGTCCTGCCAACAGTTAATTGCACCTGAAGTGCCTTCAGGGATTCATAGTGTTTAACCAATCTGGAGGTGTATTTATCTTTAATGAATATTGATACACTGCTTCCTTTAGTTTTCACACCTTCAGTTTGAGGTTTGAACGTGTGGAAGGAGGTGTAATCCAGTATCGCTGTGTCCTCTCCACAGCCTTGAACCAAGATTCCATGATTGCACAAATGTCTGTATCTTCCAAGGTGAGGACAGCTTCCAGTGAGTGCAATTTCGTGTTGAGACTTCTAGCATTTAGCAGTGTAACTCTGGGGTTGTTTTTAGATGAAGTTTTTACATTGGGAATTTTGTTCTTGAGACACTGTGTCAAAAAGGCACTATGGGGGTGGCAAGAGCCTGAGCCAGTAACCAAAAATCCCAGGGGTGACAGATGAAGACCATCTCTGGCAAAGCATCGAGGTCTGTCGATTATGTCATACCAGGCTGACACATAGTGGAGCCCCTTTGAATGACATCAAATTCTAAACCAATTATTGAAGTCAATCATTTTCTGTTTGTATTGAGGCATCATCCTAGATGAAGGTAAAATACTGTTTAAGGCGAGGGATATACCTGCCTGAGACACATAGTCTGAGAGCTCAGTCATGTTTCTCTTCACATACTCCAGAGAGGGACATCTCAAGTTGTTCACACCAACATGGACTATGAGGGAGTCATAACAGTACTTGTTATTGAGAGACTTGAGTGCATGTGTGATATGGCATGTCCTGGAACCTAATAGACAGCTGACTATGAGTTTTCCTTATCCAGCCTGGTGAGAGGGACAGCAGTATGACTCATGATGGAATCACCTATGACTGATATGTTTGATTATGTTTTTTGCCTTAAGGGTGTGACTGGTGAGACACTGGTGCATGAGATATTATGTGTAATGTGTTCTGCAAATGAATAATTATGTGTAGAGTGCTTGTGTTTGTGTCTGGGAGGTGTCTGGTGTTTAGGTATGTTTCTGGTGAGGAGCTCTGCATATGTAGGTATGTGTGATGTGGGTTGGGGAGGAAGTGAGGTGTGCATGCTGGCAGCCCACTCATTGTCATATGTCCTGACTAGTGTGTGAGAGAGCATGGATTCAAGGTTCTTAATTTAGTTGCATCTTCCACACATTGTGTTAGTGTGGACTCTAAGTAGAGGGTTGTTGATGAACATGAGACAGTTGCTACACTGCCTCAGGATGCCCATGTTGACCAAGCTGGCTAGAGAAAGTGTGGGAAATTGTCCATCCATAGTGATATGAAAATTTATATGATCAGGAAAAGAGGTCACACTTAGGAGTGGCTATTGGGTGAGAGGTGTGTTGGTACCTCTGAGGCTAGGCTTAGTGTTCCACCTGACAGTAGAGCAGGGCCACAAGAAACCTCTGGAGGACCACAAGAAAAGTGCTAAGGGAAAATTTAGCAAACAAAATGTTTGGGTCTATAACCACCACTAAGCTGCAATACAGAATGGAGCACTACATGCAAACAAGTGCGAACGCAGGGCTTAAAAAAACACGAAAATACTCTTTTTAACTCAAACTAGCCAATAAGAATGCTCTTTCTGAGCTCTAGTCCAATCACCCTCGATTAGATGGGACCCAGACAGTACTCTCCTCACACATTAGTGCAGAAGGGCCTTCACCAACATAGGTGGCTTGAAGTTAGTGCTCAGACATTACAAAACAGACCCAGAAATGGCAAACTTGGAACTGGGCAATGCTACAGCTGAACTAGTACAGTGTACAGTAAAATGTGACAAAAAATAGTTCAGACAATTCAAACTGACAGTGGAATGCAAATACAAATTAAAAATGCAATATTAGAGGCAAAACAGGCATTTATAGTTGGTTGGAAGCAACAGAGGCCTCAGATATTTCAGTATTTCAGTGAAGAGCTGGTTTTAGTGCTCAACTGATAACAAACAGTCTAGATTCAGTGAGTCTGAATATAACCTCTGCTATAAAATGCAGAAGTACTAGAAATTCAAAGTGCATAAAATCACAGTCACAACAGCATAAGGCAGTTTAAATAATGCAGCAATTCACCAGCAATTCTCAGCATAGAAGAGTGTAGTCCATCCACAAGAGTCTAGACTACAAATTTTCCTAATGTAAAACAACATTCTCCAAATTTTTTGAGCATTGTGTTCACAAACAAATCCTGTCTTACCTTATGTTTAAAAACCTTATCACCTCTACCCAGCATGGCTTTCACTCCCATCACAGCACCACTTCTGCTCTCATTTCCTTTACTAACACCATCTCCTTAGCCAGAGACAATAATAAACTAATATCTTGCCTCTTCTTAGACCTTTCTATAGCCTTTGACACTGTCTCCCATTCATCCTTCCTTTCCAAGCTCTCTCAACTTAGCTTATCCCCTGCTACTATTTCCTGGTTTACTAGTTACCTCACTAATAGACAGCAATCTGTAGATGGCTTTCAGCTTTATCCCCTTTCTCCCTATGAATATGGGTGTCCCTCAAGGCTCTATTCTAGGTCCCCCTCTCTTTAACATTTTTACTAATCAGCTTCATACTTCTTGCCGTCAGTCATCCCTCATCTGATATGCAGATGATTCCACTATCATTACCATTGCTGATAACCTTTCTGATTTGCTCACTAACACCTAAACCTCTTTTAACCTCACTGAAACCTGGCTAACTAACAACCAACTCATACTTAACCCTAAAAATACTAAACTTCTACTATTCTTACCTAAAACTCTCCAACATCTTAAATCCTCTTTCACCATTTCTTCCCTTAACAGCACCTTAATCTCAACTGAACCCCATACTAAGCTCCTTGGTGTAATCAATGATGACCAACTTAAATTTGATCTTCATGTTCATAACTGTATAAAGAAAACCCACCAAAAGCTTGGCCTACTTTCCAGAAACCACAAGTACCTCACTCCTAACTCCAGATTCTCCCTTGCCCATGCTTATCTTCTTCCTAATGTTTTCTACTGCTCTCACATCCTCACTAACTTATACAGTCTTCTCTTCTAGCCAAACTTGAAACTACATAATAATAAAGTTGCCAGATTTGCAGCCAACATGCCACCTAAATCACATGACTGTATTTCTCTCCAAACCCTCAGTTGGCTAGAATTTCCAAACTAACTCATATATTCTCAACTTCTGTTAATCTACACTATTCTTAATAAGCCCTCTTCCTGTCCTAGCTTATCCCCTCTAGTGTCCCTCTATAACCCATCATGCTCCCTCAGAAGTTCTGACCAATGCCTCTTACAGATCTAGAAACCTAAAAAAATCTCTTAGACAAAACCTATACAGCTATCTTCCTTCTCTATCATGGAATAAGCTTCATTTGGCTAGCAGAAATATTACTCGTGCACATAAATTCAAGACAACTCTCAGAAATCACCTTTACAGATCCTGGCAATGTCAATGTAACCATCCCACCTAAATATTTCCTCCCTCCCTCTCTCCTCCTTTACCATTTTCCCTCCCCCACTTTCCTCTTTATTAATTCTGTTTCCAAAATAACATTTTCTAACTTTACCTCTTGGTTCCCTTACTGTTCTCTTCTGCTGTTCTATATACCCCTCTAATGTTACTCTTTCCAGTAACCTATTACTAACTCCCTTTAAACTAACTCATTTTTCATCTTCCATTCTCTATACCCCTCTATTTTACAGTCCTTAGTATTCTGATTCTACCCTCACTCTACTACTTGCAAAATTAACTCATATGTTTCAGTACTAAATCACCTACATTTCTTTTGCTTCTTGGCTACCTTTGCCTGGATCATATGCTCTTCTGTACTCTCCCCTAAACTGTAAACTCTTACTTACAGACATTTTCTTTATGTACTATATTTGCTCATCTGTATAACCTTTTCCTGTTTTTGATTCTAACTTGTTTTATTCTACAATCATCTATTCTGTTCAGTGAATATGTTTATTTTAATTTTGATTTTATCATCTGTATAACTTGTACTTTTGAATTTTATACTTTTCAGTGGGGAGCTGTGAATTATTATGTTGAACTATGAATTTCTTTTTTTTCTTACAAACTTTGTACTTTGATTTTTATACGTGCACAATTTTGAATTGTGGACTTTTTCTCCCCGGGCCTCTGCTGAAAAAGGGCTCAAGCTCAGAGATGGACTATCCCGGTCAGCAAATGTCAAATAAATAAATAAATAATGCAAAACAACTGGTTTTGGAGCACACATGCTTAAGCCAGAACTAAGACACTTCAGAATAACAGACACAATAGGCCTACGACCAGCAGTTTCCAGCCAGAAGGCTGTAGGCTATCCTCTCCTGCCACAATAGTTTAGACCTCAAATCTTTCTAATATATATTAAGTGGTTTGGAACCCAAGTGCTTACACCAAATACACTTAGAATAACAGGCACAATAAGCCTTCACTAGCAATTCCCAGCTAGGAAGGGTGTAGACCACACTTTCCTACCACAAGAGTCTAGACAACATCCCTCCCAATGTAAAGTAACTGGTTTGGAGCCCAGGTACTTAAACCAGAACTAAGACACTTTCAGAATAACAGACACACTCAGCCTTCTACCAGCAATTCCCAGCCAGAAGAGTGTAGGCTATACTCTCTCACCATGAGTCTAGACCACAAATCTTCCTAATGTAAAATAACTAGTTTGGAACCCAAGTGCTTAAAATGGAACAAAGACACTTAGAACAACAAGCACAATAAGCCATCACCCAGCAATTCCCAGCTCAGAATGACAGAGGCTACCCTCTCCTCTCACAAAAGTGCAGACCACAAACCTTCTTAATATAAAATGACTGGCCTGAAGCCCAAGTCCTTTAAACAGAACTAAGACACTTAGGTTAACAATTACAATTTAATCAGGCAACTAACAAGCAGTAATAAATGCAGCAGAATAACTAAAAGAACAAGCAGTAAAAGCAAAATAAAGTAGGAAAAAGCATAAAAACAGTAAAATCAGCTGAATAAAGTGTTTTTTTAGTTAAGTAGGAAGGGAGGAAACATAAGCTAATTCAAATGATCTCACTGTACACAATAGAATGAGCTGATATGATGGGACTGGGAGGAGTGTCCAATATAAAATTTATAGTTGAGGCGGGCAACTCAAAAACCATCAAGTTTTAAGAACACAACAATTGCATGGGAGGGTGGGAGACAAATGGAGACTGAAACACAACACAAGTAAAGACAAGTAAAGAAATCTTGGAACTAAAGCCTGAGATGTGTTCGCAAAACACAAAAAACACAGCTATTGTAGAATTCTGTTAACAACTACAACCTAAGAGCTGCGAGCAGCACAGGATTGTTAAATATCACTTAAATAGTTATAGCAAAAAACTATATACTTATGTCAGCTTTGTATACTTATATCAGCGTTGTATTTCCAAATGGTTTTAGAAGCAGTAATTATTGTAGCCAGCCACAAGTGAAGGCTGAGTTGCCAGTTTGATCACTTGATAGCAAACCTGGCTAGTCAGGAGAAAATCCTTACCTAACTTCCACCCTAGTAGGTGTTATATATGTATTTACTAACTTCTTACTGCCTACTAGCTGTAGCTATATAATCAGGGATCCTAAGCAACCTCATAAAGGTTCTACCAAAGTGACATCAGCTATGACACATGCAGCTTCAGCTCATGGTGTCTCAATTTGTAAGCCCATAAGACAAACCTCCACACAAATGTTTTAGTCATAGGTGATTCCACACACAGATGTTTAATTCACTAAGGTGAGCAAGGAGAGGGTTACAGTAAGCAGCTTATCAAGAGCAAGGCTCTAACAGATCATGCACATGCTCAGATCACTGAACCATAAGTACCAATATATTCTGTCATTGTACATGTAGGTGTAAATTACCTGAGACAGATCTCTCTGAACTATATAAAGACAGACATGATAGAACTGTAGGTCAGTTTGTCTCAGGCTGGTTTCAGCCCAGCATTAAGCAACATTTTTGCTTCTCTGAGGATGATGCATCATTATGAGCCGAAAACGATTGGCTTAATTTGTGGTGCCATTGAAGGGGGAACAATATTTATCAGTTTGGAAAGATGTGGTTAACAGAGCACACTGCTTCACCAAGGATGGGCTGCACCTGCCTCCTTTAGGCTTTTGAAGTTTAGCTAAAATTTTGTCCATCTGTGTAGTTCCTTTTTTTTGGCAATGCCAATTTGATAATCCTTCCAAAATAGCAAAACTAAACCAAAATAGTCAGGGCTGGATCCAGCAATAGGTGATCTAGGCAGTTGCCTAGGGTCCCTTGCTGGCAGAGGGGCCCAGCCACAACATTAAATTAATAAAAAAAGTGTTTTCATTCTTTGCTTAGCAGCCACATACTGTCTGTCACTTTAACAGTTAAAATAAAAAAAATTAAAAGTTTTCCTGCAACTACATACTGTCACTTTAAGAATTAAAAAAAAACAAGAAACTTTCCTGTTTGCCCATGTCCCTCTGCTTTCTGTTTTCAGCCAATGAAACAGGAGCAAACATGAGCAGAGATGGTGCAAGAATTCAAAGTAACAGCAAGTGTTTGGTGTTACAAAGCAGAACGAAAGTGCAGACAGCAGTTCAGATTACAGCATGCATTTAGTATATGCTCACCAGAAGTGTGTCTGTGAAATGCCAGAGTCAAACAATGTACCATAGGTACAGTGAGAAAAGAGTTAATCCAACTATCATCTGGTATGCAAAATACATGCTGATATATTGCAAAACCTGTTGTTCTAGCCTGTTGTTCCATTAACATTTTAAGTGATTTAGAGTAGTCTGACAGAGAAAACATAGGAAGGCCAAATATGACATTTAGGGGTCTTGCAAGCATGTAACCCCCCCAAAAAACAAACAAAAAAAATCAACCAAACAAAAAAAACAGTATTCTGTATTCAGTAATATTTCTGATTTGTGTATGACTTCTGGGTTGTTGAACAAAAGCTACTGCTACAGTATTTATACTGTCTGTAATTGTTTTGCTTTATTCATTGCATTATGGAATGAATTAATTAATTAATAGGTCTGGATTGTGTAATATAGTCTAAACACGTTGCATTTTATTAATATGTTTTTGCAGTACTTTTGTTAGGGCCTCCAGCAAATGTAAATGGTTTTACATTTGTCAGGTCATACCGACTGCATTATTTAGAGTGATAATCAGAACAGTCATATCTTCAGCATCCCTTATGAAGTCATTGTTGCATATTATTGTGGTAACACCCTTTTCTATGCGAGTGGGTTGTAAAGGATTTCTACAGTTAGTTAAAAACTATTAGTCTGACAGTTAGCACAGAGGCTAAAGCTCTGGCTTGCTAATGAGCTGCTTCAAGTGGTAAGGGTACAGAGTTTCAGTCTTACCATTTTCAGTTACCTCCCTTGTGACATTGAGCAAGTCATCTAACCAGAAAATGCTATGGGGCAACTGGAAATTTGTGCTAGACTCCTTAATGATCTCCAGGGGATGCAGGCCTAGTAACTATGAACCTGTTGACATTGTTTGCCAGGCATTTCTTATTGCACAGCTGATCCAGTTCAGGAAATATTATGGTAATATTGCCAGCATACAATATTTAATGCAACACAGCAATTTATTCTTCAAGGGCAGCAGGCATTGCATTTGTAGATAAAGCACATAAATGCAAAGTTGTCTGCCATCAGCATTCTTAGCATTAGTAATAGTTCTCCTTAATTTGGAATTTTGCAAGATCACTACTTCTGCAGGGATTGAGCATATTGAGTTAGCATATGTTATCAGGTGGATGACATTTTTTATGATCTTACAAATACTCTTCAGTTTAAAATGTGCTACACATAGCTGGATCTTAGGGTTCCTAATACTAAATTGAAGAGGCTAAACATCAAATGGCTTTAACTTTGGAAATGCCGTTCAACTATGTGCTTTTTGTGAGATTGCAGTACGGTGAAGATCGGAATATTTGCCCTTTCCTCACTGTAGTGCGCTCTCAGAGTTGGTATATATAATTCGCAGTGGGTGTGGGGGGCGCAACCCCCCACAAATGCAACTTCTAGGTCCGGCATTTTCGGCCTTTAGGCTGTTTGATGTTTAGTGTCTTCGGTGTTCTAATCTTATGGTATGATGTTAGTGATATTTCTGCAATTTCATGTAGTTCATCCAAAGTTGCCAATAAAGTAGATGCAATTTATTTTTTCATAACAATAACAGGTATACACAGTAAACAAAGTAGTTATAGCTGCTAGTGGGGGTGGGGGGATCTCTGGAGCTGAAAGTACCTTATGCTCTTATCATCTGGTCATTGTTAAACAGTCAATAATATGGCTTTTCAGGATGTGTGTGTGTGTGTGTGTGTGTGTGTGTGTGTGTGTGTGTGAATTTAGCTGGAATACTTTGACTATTGTGTATTTCTATGAAATATGTGATTTTGGTCATTATTATTGTATTAATTTTTTGACACAGACATCTGAGAAGGATGTAGTTAACAATGTAGCCATAAATGCTGGGTCTGAGCAATGTCTGTGGATATCAATGTTCACATAATCCACTACTGGCCAGATGCATTTTCAATGAATGTGGGTTTCAAGGGAAGAGAAGTTTACTGCTGTTCATGCTAAAATTGTTTTCAGCATGCAACTATTTTGTTTTGTTTTCTTTAGCACAAATCTATCAGTGTTCGTGTTATAAAATTTGAAGTAAAGGTTTTAAATCAAATCTCTGTAAACATTGTACAGGTAAATAAGAAAATAGAATGTACACTGACAGGTCTGAATAGTGTTTATGATAATTGGGGAGAGACAGCCAAGTAATAGGACACTGGAATGGTTGCAGGGGGAGGGGTCCCTGGACCATTACCATGCCCAGGGCCCCATTTGACCATGATCCAGGTCTGAGGATAATCTAAAAGTATTGCTGCTCAATACCAGTAGTCTAAATAAAAATCGCCAATTCCTACAAGCTGTTCTCACCCTGGAAAACATAGATACCTGTGCAGTTACAGATCGCTTAAAGCCAATGAAAGCAACCTGGCAGTGCAAAGCTATAATGCCTTCTACACATTTAAACCAGCCACTGTACAGAAGGGAACAAAATGTAGAGATGTTTCAATATTCAAAAATAGTCCCACCTCAAGACTGGTCAAGCAGTATGATGCAAATGAGCTTCTCCATGTCCAACTCACCATAAGCAAAATTCCATAACATATCATCTCTGCAAGCAATAGGGTCCCCTCTATGACCCAGGATTCCTGTAACACGTATCTAAATGAAGTGGGGTCTCTCAGAAGTGTCCCCAGCACTATATTCCTGGGTGTCTTTAACTACCCCACTATAAAGTGGGAAACATATATAACTTCCAATACATAAGCCCAGAGATCCCTGGACTTTATCAACACAAATGATCTGGACCAGCTAGTTTGTACATAGGATCATAGGAGGTTACTAGGCTAATGGCCCTAGGGCTCTTACAAGCCTAGCCAAGTTCTACCCTTATTTCCCTGATCAGCATCTATTTCCCCTGTCCAAGAGAGACACAGGTGGCACCCCCATGGTGAATTTACGGTTTACCCATCCAATCATCCAGACTGCGTTTGAAGAGGGTCAGTGAAGTGCTCTGTTCGACATGAAGTAGGAGTCTGTTCCAAAGGTGTGGTAACCTCTGGGAGACAAATCTGTCCCTTCAGCAGGTTCTGTTAATGTCCCATACCAATTTAAGGTCTTTAGAGTGAATAACCCGTGTACCATTTGACTTACTGATATGCAGCATTTCCAATAAATCAGGGTCAGAGATTGCCTTGCATGCAAGGCAGAGATTGCATCTGAGTAGTCTGTATGAAACAGAATAAAGTGACAATGATTTCAGATGATCCACATAAGAGAGAAGCTGAAGACCCTGAATTTTCCTTGTGAAGAACTTTTGTGATCTCTCCAATTGCTGCAGGTGCTTGGAAAGGTACATACCAAAAGGGACATTGTACTCTATTATTGGCCTGATGAGGGAAGAGTACAGGGAGGTTATAACTTCTTTTTTCTGGAGGCAATTCCCTTACTTATGAAATGAGGAATATAGAATGCCCTTCATACCACTGTGGAGACATGGTGGTCACAAGTAAGGTTGGTGTCAACCGGTGTGCCCATGTCTCTCACCACTGAGTAGTAGTTAAGGTGTTGCTATTAATGTGGTAGTTAGCAGGCACATCACTCTTACTGACAGGGATAATAATACATGTTTTTGCACTGAGGTTAAGGCCATGACTTTGATACCAATCATTAGTTTGAGTGAGACCCTCTTGTAAGATGTTGACATCATTTGAAGATTTGATGACTGCTCCCAGTTTGCAGTCATTAGCAAACATTGTCAGCCACAGACCTTTAGTTTTTGCTTGTACTTCAGAGAAATAGATTCCAATCAGTTGAGGTCCCAGCGCTGATCCCTGTGGAACACCACTGGTTACATGTCTGCTGTTGGAGGTGGATTCCCCTATTTTGACTATATGGGTTCTATCAGTGAGCCAGTTAGCAACCCATCTAATGATATAAGGGTTGATACCTAGCTGGTTTGTCAGTGATGTCTGAGTGGGGGATAGTGTCAAACACCTTGGCTAAGTCCAGATAGGCTGTATGCACAGATTTCCCCTCATTGAGGGCCTTGGTGACTGTCTTAAAGTCCATCAGGTTTAACAGGCATGATCTCCCTTTGACAAATCCAAACTGAGTAGGGTCAAGTGTTTGGAGATCACCTATATCTTTGCTGATAAGGTCCATGATGTTTCACTCCATGGCCTTGCAGATAAGGCTAGTCAGGCTAATAGGTCTATAGTTCCTGGGGTCTGTGGAAGCACCACCTTTGTGCAAGGAAATAATGGTGGCCATTTCCCATTCAACTGGGATGAAGATGGTGCTTAGACTATGACTGAAAAGTGTACCCAGTGGGGTTGCTAATTCTTGTTGAAGCCCATGTAGGACACAGCCTTGGATGTTATCAGGTTCCATAGATTCTGTGTTTTTGGGAGTTTATGACCTGCTGTTTAGAGATTCAAGGTAGGGGACAGGTGGTAGGGATGTCATACGGTATGTGTAGTGGGACTAAGGGAGTGAAGTTTTCACAGAACTTGTTGGCAAACAGGTCAGCTATGTCCACAGGCTCAGTATATGTGGTATCATTAACTACCAGTTTGGCACACATCTAGGCCTTTCCTTTTAGGTTACCGATGTAACTAAAGAACACCTTATGGTTGTCCTTAGTTGAGGAAGCTAATTTGGATTTGTACTTTGCTTTGGAGGACTTCACAAAAAGTCTTATTTGCTTGTTTAAGTTGAGGAGGGAGTGTTTCCAGTTTAGGGCTTGCTCCCTCTTACTCTTAGACAGCAATTTATTCCTCTTATTGTAAAGCCTGTTAATGGCAGTTGTCCACTAGGCAGGTTTGCTCTTCCTTGAGGAGCTTGTTTTTTTCCTCTCAGGTACGGCCAAGTCAATGCAGTTATGCAGGTGTTTGTATAAAGCACTGGTGTAGAACTTGGCATAGCTGCTAGTTCCATCTGGGGGGTGGTGTAGTGAAGCTATTTATACCATCCCATAAGAGGTTCTAATCTACTTTGGAAAAGTTTTTTAGTTTAGTTGCTGCTGGGCGAGGGGTGGGGGTGGGCAGGTGTGATAGTTACTTCGAATGAGACTGTTTTTGGTCAGATCTCTCCAGGGAAGACCTCAAAGTGGGGGTACTACAGTGGTCCCCCATATTGGTATGCACCAGATCCAGAATGTTGGCACCCCTTGTGGAGGTGTCAGCCAGCTGGTCCAGGGCACTGGAGTTAGCAAAGTTGAGGAACCTTTGGGCAAGTGAGTTTGAGCACAGCTAATTTACCCAGCCAATGGATGGGTAGTTAAAGTTGCCCAAAATCATGGTGTTTGGATGCATCTTGATAGACTCAAGTATATCCAAATAGGCAGAGTGGGTGTCCTGATTCATGGAGGGATCCTGTAGCTGACAATGACTTGAACAGGTGTCCTACCAACAGTTAATTGCACCTGAAGTATCTCTAGGGAATCATACTGTTTAACCAATCTGGAGGTGTATTTATCTTTAATGAATATTGATACACCGCCTCCTTTAGTTTTCACACCTTCAGTTTGTGGTCTGAATGTGTGTAAGGAGGTATAACCCAGTATGATTGGGGTGCTGTCCACATCCTTGAACCAGGTCTCTGAGACTGCAGAGATGTCTGTGTCTTCCAAGATGGACTTCTTCCAATGAGTGTAGTTTCATGTTAAGACTCCTAGTGTTTAACAGCATAACCTTGAGGTTGTTTTTAGATGGAGTTTTTACATCTGGAATTTTGTCCTTGAGACACTGACTAAAAGAGGCACTATGGGTGTGGCAAGAGCCTTAGCCAGCAGCCAAAATCCCAGGGGTGATAGATGAAGTCCATGTCTGGCAAAGCATAGAGGTCTGTCTATCATGTCATCCCAGGCTGACGGATACTGGATCCCCTTAGAATAACACCAGAAACTAAGCTAATTACTAAAGTCAATAATTTTCTGTTTGTATTGAGGCATCATCCTAGGTGAAGATAAAATGCTGCTTAAGGCTAGGGACATACCTACCTGAGACACATAGTCCAAGAACTCAGTCATGTCTCCCTTCATATAGTCCAGAGAGGTACATCTCAAATCGTTCACAGCAACATGGACTATGATGCAATCATAACAGTACCTGCTGTTGATAGACTTGAGTGCATGTATGATATGGCATATCCTGGCACCTTACAGACAGCTGACTGTGACCTTTTCCTTATCCAACCTGGTGAGAGGGACATCTGTATGTCTCATGATGAAATCACCTATGACTAATATGTTTAGTTTTGTCTTTTGCCTTAAGGGCTTGACAGGTGAGAAGCTGATACATGAGCTATTACGTGTATTGTTTTTTGCAGAAGAAGTATTATGTGTAACATGCTTGTGTTTGTGTTTGGGAAGTCTCTGGTGTTTAGATATTTTTCTGGTGAGGACCTACACATATGTAGGTATGTGTGATATAGGATTGGATGGAGTAGGAGGTGAGTTGCGTATGTTAACAACCTGCTCATTGTCATATGTCCTGACTGATGTGTGAGCATGGATTCAATATTCTTAATATAGCTGCATCTCTCAAATGTTGAGTTTGTGTAGACTAGGAGTAGGGGGTTGTTGGTGAACATGCTGCAGTTGCAGTTGCTACACTGCCTCAGGATGGCCATGTTGAGCAAGCTGGCTGGAGAAAGTGTGGGAAATTGTCCGTCCATAATGTTGGGTAAATTTATATGGTCAGGAAAAGAGGTTGCACTTAGGAATGGCTAGTGGTTGAGAGGTGTGTTGGTACCTCTGAGGCTAGGCTTAGAGTTCCACCTGACAGTAGAGCAGGGCTAAGAAAAACCTCTGGAGGACCATAAGGAAAATGCTAAGGGAAAATTTAACTAGCAAAATGTTTGGGTCTATAACCACTAAATGGTAACTACCACTACTTGGCAGTGCATGATGGTGCGCGACATGCAAACAAGCTCAAATGTGGGGCTTAAATAAAACAAGAAAAAAAACTTTTAACTAAAACTAGCCAATAAGGATGCTGTCTCTGAGCTCTAGTGCAATTACCCTCAGTTAGATGGGACCCAGACAGCACTGTCCTCTCACAAGGTTGCAGAAGGGCCTTCAACAACAAAGATGGCTTAAATTTGATGTTCAGAAGTTACAAAATAGACCCAGAAACAGCAAACCTGGAACTGGGCTATGTTACAGCTGAACTATGACAGTATACAGTAAAATGTGGCAAAAAACAGTTCAGACAATTCAAACAGACAGTAGAATGGAAATACAAATTAAATGTGCAATATAAGAGCAAATGCAAGCACTTATACTTAGTTGGAAGCAACAGATGCCTCAGATCTTTCAGTATCTCAGTGGTGAAGAGCTAGTTTTTGTGCTCACGTGATACCAAACAGTCTAGATTCAGCAATTCTAAATCTAGCCTATGCTATGAAATGCAGAAGTACTAGAAATTCAAAGTGCATAAAATTACAGTCACAACAGGAAAAAAAAACAGTTTAAAAAAGCGGCAATTCACCAGCAGTTCCTAGCTTAGAAGGGTATATGCCACACCCTCCCACCACAAGAGTCTAAACCACAAACCTTCCTAACGTAAAACAACTGGTTTTGGAGCCCAAGTGTTTAAGTCAGAACTAAGATACCTCAGAATAACAGGCAGAATAAGCCTTCACCAGCAATTCCCATCTTAGAAGGGTGTAGACCACACTCTCCTGCCACATGGGTCTAGACCACAACCCTCTTAATGCAAAATAACTGGTATGGAGCCTAAGTGCTTAAACCAGAACTAAGACACTTTCAGAATAACAGACACAATGAGCCTTTAAGCAGAAATTCCCAGTCAGAAGGGTGTAGACTATCCTCTTCTGCCACAAGAGTTTATACCACAAATCTTCCTAATGTAAAATAACTGATTTGGAACCCAAGTGCACATGCACTAGGGATGATAACATCCTTGACCCAATCATCACAGATATGGGGGAACGTTTCATCCACCCATATGTAATATCCTCACTTGTCAGATCAGACCACGAAGCTGTCTTCATTGAAATTAAACAAAAACTTGTCACACTATCTAACCCTTGAACATTTATGAATTATTCCAAAGCAAATTTCCTACTACTGAATGAAATCCTGGGAAAATTGTATGCCCCCCCCAAATTGCATGAACTCTGCTGCCTATGCAGAATTGTTCACAGAAACCATATACCATCATGTAAACAGCAAAGGACTAACTCAAAGAACAAAACACCCTGGTGGAATCCCAACATCAACAAGTTTTATAACAGAAGGCAGAAAACCATGACCAAAGCTAGGAAATACAATTCCCAGCAAGGCAATAAACCTACATGCAAACTAAATAAGGAACTCAGAAGAATCTTATCATGTCCACCAAAACCAAATCTGAGTTAAAGATAGCCCCACAGGCAAAGAACAATCCCAAGGCCTTCTTCAGCTATGACAAAAACCTCAAAAGTAATACACAATAATGTGCTGAACTAATTGTCACAACCCCCTGTATGGAGCAGGAGTTTATAAAAGACCTACTGGCTGACAAATTGTGCTCCAGTTTTACTCTACTTCCACCTTTTCACCTCTCAAAAGATATCCAGAGTCATAACTCACTCAGCTATCACTAGCAGACAAATCTGCAATGCGCTTTCCAAGGCAAAAATACTCCCTAAATGGGCCATGATAATATCCTGGGATGCCCCTGAATAACATGAAGCATGACTTATTGAGCCCTCTGAAACTGCTGTTCAGATTTGGCCTCCTAAGAGACTTCATGCCTAATAAATGAGGGCTTGCAACAGTTATCCCTTTGCACAAGGGTGGGTCATCTGCTGATACAGGTACCTACAAACCCATAAGTGTGACAAGTCTACTATGTAAGGCCTTGGAAAGAATTATCATAGATAAATCTTCGGACAGTGAATCTGACACAGTTTACTTTCATCAAAGGTAGATCATGCCTCCTCAACCTGGTGAACTTTTTTGAGACAATGACCAAATGTGGTACACACTGCCTGTCTTGACCTGGCCAAAGCATTCAACGCTATTCCCCATTCAGGCATTGTTGACAAACTCACAAAAGGAGTAAACCCCTATGGCAGTCATCTGAAAGACAACTAACTCACCTGCAGGACACAGGAAGTCAGGATAGGGGCTGTAGCTTCACAAAAAGGTCAGTCACTAGTGGAGTACCTCAAGGCTTTCTGTTGCAGTCACTCCTTTTTGTCATCTATTTTTTGAAAGTCAAAGCTAATCTCAAAGGTCTCTGGCTGACCACGGTTCTGCATGGCTGTAAGTTCATCAGAATCAGAGAATCCCTCAAGGGCACTAATATACTTCAAGAGAGCTTGTCACAAAGTAATAATTGGTGCCAAGCCATGGTCTAAAAGTGAATGCCAAAAAATGTATAATAGAATCCTTTGGAAAGTTGGTCACTGCTGGGAATTACCACATAGATAAGATAGCCCTAAAAGTAGACCAAGGGGTTAGGGCTTGGGAATATATATATATATATATATCTATATATATCTATACATATATATATATATATATATATATATATATATATATATATATATATCTATACATATATATATATATATATATATATATATATATATATATATATATATATACAGTGATTTGGTCTTTGACCATCATGTGTCTACTGTTGTAAGGCAATCATTCTATATTGTACAACTTATAATCCAGGTCAAAGGATATCATTGTCCCCCTGTACTCCACCCTTATTAGGTCAATCATTGAGTACAATGTTCCCTTCAGTATGTACCTTACCAGGCATATACATCAACTGGAAGGCCCGCAAGGTTCCTCACAGAAAATAAGTAAATAAATAAAATCCAAGCTCTAAACAACATGGAATGCACAGACCATCTCAAAGCCTTATCTTTATACTCCATCTCCTACAGACTACTGAGAGGTGATCTATAGCTGGCTTACAAGGCATCATCTGATCCAGTACTGATGGACTTGTGGCACATCAACAAGTCTAACAGCATTAAAAATATTTGATTGAGGGATTTCAACCTTGTTTGCAACATAAACAGAACATGTTGGAAGAAATGGTTTGTGTATTAGAGACTACCCCTACTCTGGAACAGGCTTCCTATTTATGTGAAGAAGAATTTGTCCCCTGACTCTATTCAAATGCAACCTGGACCAATGGATGGGGAATTGGAAAATTTACCCATAGACTGGCACCTATGTGCCTGTTGGACAGAGGCAGTTTGTAAATAGTCTGTCGCCTAAACCCAGCTATATGCCTCTGAGTAATTTATCCTGTTATTAATATATGGGAGTACATGGTTAGGCTTAAAAAGGCCTCCTAGAGCCATTAACTTGGTAATCACCTATGAAACTGAACCTATCAACAACAGTTATCATGAAACACACATATGGTGTATGGTGATACTATTGCAAATAAGATGGCGTACAAAATACTGACTGGAGTAGAGTTCTGCACTACATTATATGAAACTAAATATAGGGGGCAATATTTTGCATGCATTAAAGCAATAAATAAAGCTGAACTATAGCGTGAAAGTAGTGACTTTGTATGGACAAAACTTAGTTGCAGTCATCGGTTGTTCTTTATTTCATCTAATAACACTAACTTTGGGATAAAGCTATTGTTACTGATCAAACTAATCTCAACATTCTTTCTAGAACACCCATTTTTTAATTAGTGCAATGTTCCTGGACAGTGTTTTTTTTCTTACATTTATTAACCAGATAAGCCCACTGGACATGAGTGTCACTTTTTAAGGGGATCCCAGGGGCAGTCTGTAGTTAAATGACTTGCTCAGAGTTACACAGCAGACAAATGGAGGTAGAAGCAACGAAACCCTGAACCTTTTGGAAACGAGGTTGCTTATTAAGATTTTCAGAGTCTTATTGTTTTTTGCTAACTTCCTGATATCATTTAAGCTTTGTCTTGTTGGACTATGGCCAAGTTACAGTCTTTGTTATTTGCAATCCATGGCAGGCCAGGTGCATTAAAGGTTAGGGGCACTTCATTTAAACATTTGCAGGTCCTGTGATGGTTCAGAGTGACAGAAGCTGATTATCACAATTGTCTATGGACAGTGTTTTTTTGCTAATGATCTTCTTGAGGCTCAGAAGAACAAATGGAACTTACACACCAAAGGTTCAGAAATCAAATGGTAAATATGTTAAAAGAAAATATCTGAACCACCAGGCTGCAGAACAGGTCTTTAATAAAACAAATAAAACACAGAGTAAGCACTTTCAGGTTACAAAAATATTTCTTTAGACAACTTACAAGACGAACCATCTCATTTAAAATGATCTAACAACCAATAAGACTCAGTAATGAAACCGCCTCATCTTCAGGGCGGGTTTTATGGGGATTACACCATTCATTCCTGGAGGTCTATGAGCTGCTAATTCAACTATTCATTTTGACTCATAATACTCAGTCAAATTACATAAATCACCCCCCCCCTTAGATACACTCACTACCTGAAGTACCATAAAATCAAATGTATGTGTACTGTTTTTACTAACATGTTGATAAAGCATTGTTTTCATTTCCCAGCCATATGGCTGACATATGCTGTAAAATCCTGTTCTTTAATTTACAATTCGTCTTCCCTACATAAAATGAGCAACAGTCTTTACATTGACATAAATATATAACATCTGTGGTATGGCAGTCTGCACAATAAGTCAAGGAATATTATTTCTGAGTCACAGGATGCACAAACAAATTGAAGCTGGCTAGTTGAATTCTGAACATTACACAGATGTTGACTGGAAAAGGTATGCCAGTATGGCAATTATGCTATGAATAGTGAGAGGGGTGTAACAGCAGTGAAAAATAAAGCTTGTAAGAATTTATTTTATTTATTTTATTTTACATTTGTTGACCGGGATAGTCTGACTGGATGCATGTCCATTTTCAGCGGAGGCCCAGTGAGAAAAGCTCCAAGGGTAAGCAGATACAGCATTACATAATACCAGCATTACATATTACAAACAGACTATTTACAGAGATTACATAAGTAAGCAAGTTAAACAAATTCCACAGGTTAGAGTTAATCCTGAGCGCAAGTCAGGATTAAATTAAATTACGCAGTAAACTGTTAACAGATTTTTACACATTCTAGAGAGAGTTAGCCAGACTTGATACATTGACATAGCCAGTTAAGTGACAAATGTTGTTTGAGTCTAGTTTTAAATTGACCTAAGGTGGAAAGTAAGGTAGTATCAGATGGAAGAGAGTTCCAGGATCTACTTACAGAGTTTGCAAAGAGAAAGTCACCAGCTGTGTTATTAATTCTGCTAGTCTGAATTAGTAGTTTGTTAGAGGATCGAAGCGGTCTAGGATTGTTATAGGAGGTGATAATATTTTTAAGTGCAGGCGTATTGCCCGGATTATAGAGGATTTTATAGGCCATAATCAGCTGGTTATACTGGATTAGGCTGGGTAGTTCAAGCCACCCAAGCTGATTTAGATTGATGCAATGATGTGTCCTAAAAGAAAAAGAAAAATGTAACTACACATTTCTATGAGCATTGCAAACAAATTTCTTTACTTGATCTTGGAATATCTATCCGAGTTATTAAGAGTATGTAGAAAGTAAAACTTTCTCCAGTGAATATGAAATGGATTTTAGATCATAATTAAAATGTACTGAATGCACTCCATATTAAAGTGCCGTAATTGTTATCCTTCGTCAGTTTTATGAGTCTATTTAATTGTATTTATTTCATTTTGTTGGCCAAGTAAATTACACTAAGCATATGAATTTTTCATGGAAGAACTGGTGATATTTATACTGGTTAGGGAAAATTGATGATGGACTCCAGAATAAAAGTCCCACTGTCTTTGAGTGGGAGGAGTTAGCTGTTTTGCATCTTGATGCAAGAATACTGGCCCAAATGCTGTAGTCCCATGCACAAAGATTCATGGAATATCTATGAAGAGGATTATATAAAGAAGTTATCTGTGGTACCTAAAAAGCAGCTAGAAAAAAAGAATACAGAAACAGCTGATGAACATTAGCTTACCAAATATTTTATTTATTTATTTATTTATTTTATTAATTTTACATTTGTTGACTGGGATTGTCCGACTGAGCTGAAGTGCCCTTTTTCAGCGGAGGTCCGGGGAGAAAAGCTCCAACATATTATACAATTTTCATTATAAATTAGCATTAATCAGCAATGTTACATAGGTTCATAGGTTCGTATGTAGGTACTAGGCTATCTGCCCAAGGGCATTTATAAGCCTAGCCAGAATGTGTTGGCTTTCGCCTCCCTTTTAAATTAGTTTCCTGGCCCTCTGTCTATCAGGGCCACTGAAGTGATCCCAGGGGTAAATTTACGACTTCCCATTCACTTGTCAAGATTTCTCTTGAAGAGAGTCAGTGAGGGGCTTTACCTAACATAAATTGGGATTCTTTTCCAGAGTGAGGGAAGTCTCTGGGACAGGAATCTATCCATCCAGCATGTCCTGTTTATTGTTGTGCTGAGGTTTAATTCACTGGAGCATGTGGCTCTAAGAGATTTGGTTTTCTTGAGGTGGAGCATGTTCATTAATTCCGGGTTGGACATGGCCTTGTACGTCAGGCAGAGATCACCTCTGAGCAGGCAGTAAGCAACCGAGTAGAGCTGGAGTTTCTTTAGTCGAGCTGCATAGGGCATCTGTTTGAGGCCCATGATCCTCTTGGTGAGGTACTTCTATGGTCTTTCCAGCTGTTGCAGGTGTCGAGTAAGGTACATTCCAAATGGGGCATTGCACTCAATTATGGGCCTAATGAGTGATGAGTAGAGGGGCACAATGACCTCTCTTGATCTAGATGTGAGCCCTTTCGTGATTAGGTGGGCTACATAGAAGGATTTTCTAACCACTTTGGCAATGTGATTATCAGAGGAGAAGTTGCTATCTACCTGGGTCCCCAGATCCCTAATTACATCTTCCGTACTTAGTGGATTACCACCTATGTGATAATTCATGGGCACCTTGTTTTTCCCAAAGGGGATGACTATGCATTTTTTGGGATTTAGCTTGAGGCCATGGTTCTGACACCAGGTATCTGTCTCCGTGAGACCCTTCTGGAGGATGTCTGTGTCAACCGGAGAGTCGATTATGGCCCCCAGTTTGCAGTCATCTGCGAACTTGGTCAGCCATAGTCCTCCCGTGCTTGCCTGTACCTCAGAGAAGTATATACTGAACAGGAGGGGTCCCAGGACTGAGCCCTGTGGGACGCCACTTGTAACTGGTTTAGAGTCGAACATGGCACCTGCAACTCTAACCATGTGTGTTCTATCCCTGAGCCAGTTGGCAACCCATCTCATGATATAGGGGTTAATGTTCAAGCTGGTGAGCTTATCTATGATTCCAGATTGGGGAATGGTGTTGAAGGCCTTAGCGAGGTCCAGGTAGGCTGTGTGGACTACCTTTCCCTCATCTATGGCCTTGGTAACTGTTTCAAAGAAGTCAACTAGGTTTAGGAGGCAGGATCTGCCTTTAAAAAAGCCGAATTGGGTAGGGTCCAGTGTCTGGAGGTTCCCAATGTCTCTGTTTATGAGTTCCATGATGATGCGCTCCATAGCTTTGCAGACCAGGCTCGTCAGGCTTATGGGGCGATAGTTCCCAGGATCTGTTGTGGCACCACCTTTGTGGAGTGGGATGACTGTTGCTGTACGCCATTCTTTGGGTACATAGCCTGTGGTAAGGCTGAGTTTGAACAGTGAATTTAGGTGAGGGTTTAGTTCATTCTGGAGCTCGTGTAAGATGCAGCCTGGGATACCATCCGGTCCCATTGATGCTGTGTTTTTAGCTTTGGAGAGGGCTGTTTTCACCTGTGTGTCTGTGATGTCTGGGGCTCTACATTCTTCTGGGATGGACACAGGCCCTTTTGCGGGTGAGGGGGGGGTAAAGTTTGCAGTGAACCTGTTAACCAGGATGTTGGCAATGTCAGTTGGTTCAGGTTACAAGATTATTACAAGGCATTAAGTAGCAATACAATGTTATACAGTGTCAATAATCAGGAGTATAGCAACACTATTTCAAGATGTATAAAAAGAAATATGTCATTAAGATGAGTATAGTTTTTGGGGTAAGTGGTTACAAAAATCCAGTTTTATAATGTAGTTGCATGAAGGCAAGACAATTACAATAGTGTTTCTCTGAGGCAATTTGCTTAACTTGATTTTAGAAGACGGTAGAAAGAGTAGTCAAGGAAGATTAGAGAGAGCTAGTGAGAAGAGTGAGTTAAGGGCAAAAAGTAGATTAAGGTATATGAAGTAGGAGATGCTTAAGGAGGGAGAGTGCAGTAGCAGGACCAGTGACTTTTAAAGTGCTCTTTGGTGGCTGTCTTAAATTGTTTAGGATGTGTAAGGGTCCTGTGTTCTAGTGGGAGCCTATTCCAGGCAATAGTGGGGTGATAGCTGTTCATGTTGTGTCCAAATTTAGACTTGGGTTTGTAGATTTGTAGTAGGTCTTGGTTAGAGCTTTGGAGAGGTCTGGAGGGAGAATAATGGGAGATGAGAGGGGATAGTGCTGGGCAGTAGGAAGGCTGGTATATTCAGGCTATGAGTTTGCAGAGACTCAGATTATTGAAGCCTGAGAAATACAACTGATTTACTATCATGGTGTGAAGAAAAGGAACATTAGAGGAACGCCTGAGAATGCTTTACCGAAGCAGGAGGCTTATTGGCTGAGGAACTGCATGAATCAGGATGGAAAAAGGCTTCTGATGGGTGGTGTTTACTGGACCAAACACAGAAACCTGAAGAAAAACATTGTAAAGGCACTAGGGCTGCCAAAAACATTGTAAAGGTACTAGGGCTGCCACCTTTCTTTGTGGCCAAAACTGGACCAAAGCCACACCTTTCACACCTCCCATAACCTCACCTTCCTCCCCTCTCTCCCCACTTTCCTCCCAATTTGTGACATCTTCTTCATGTCAGGTGAGGAGGAACGCCTTAATTTCCATTTGCTTTTTTTCTGCCGATTTACTACACTTTTCTGTAAAAAAAAGCTCAGTAAATTCACTAATTTAACAAACTCTGATTGTTTATTTTTTTTAAATAGAATACTGGAGTTTGTACAGTGTTTTCTGGATTATGAGACAATTAGTTTGATTTCTGGATAGACTGGAAAAATGGATAGGTGGTAACGCTAAAAGGCACAGACAGATAAGAGATTTTGCAAGTACAGTGGAAGGGACAGGACTACAGAAAATGTGTGAGAAAATACAATGTCAGAAAATAAACTATGAGAAAAGATGATGGAAGAAAACAATACACAAAGACGTTTGTTCCTTTGCTGTTAATATTGTAACCCCCTTTAAATGACACAAAAAACTAAGCCAGTTATCTTCTGCTCATATTTCAGCATCATCCTAATTACCAAACAGGTTTTGGGAAACACAAAACCCAACATTCCACCAACCAGTATACTCCTGGGTGATTTGAACTATCCCATTACAAATTGGGAAACATGCATCACTTCCAAAGCAGGCCCAGAGATTCATAGACTTTGTTAACACAAATGCTGTGAACCAGCTAGGCTGTGCACTCACTCAGGGCACCAACATTCTCGACCTCATCCTCACAAACATGGGGGAACTTTGCACCCCTCTGCCATGTATAATATCCATGCTAATCCAGTTGGAACATAATACTGTATCCTTTGAAATTAAACTAAAACCTGTGACCACCCTCTAACCCTCAAACATTTAGGAATTATTCTAAAGCAAATCTCCTTGTCCTGAGTGATCCAGTAACTAGTTATATGCACTATACAAAAGTTACCTTGAAGCTATAAAAAATTATGTATTATGTTTTGTGGGAATGAAGAAGTTAATTCCATTTTTTTAAAGAATGGTTGGCATTTAGGGAAGGCCATTTAATGTGGGTAGGAGACATCCTGAAGTGTTATTCTTGACTGAAAACTAAGAGGTAAAACTCTTTGTTATTTATTTGTGAATTTTAACATTTGGTGCCTTAAGATTCAGATTCTGAACTTTGGTATTGCTGCAGGGCAGTGTGGAATCAATTACAAGGGCCCAGCACAGACGGTTATTCTTTGAATTCCACCTTGCTTTCTATGGAATAGTCAGAGATTCAGATACCTAACTATTCAGGCTGTGCAAACATGCTAGACTAGATGAGGAGAATGGATTTTTTTTTCTCTCTTAGATAATTGTAGTTAAAAGTGTGGAATGTGTGAATAACTGTTTTGTTGAATGACTGAGTTTGCTTGTTAGGTGTGTGTGTGTGTGTATACCCTCACCCTCCCTCCCTTAAAACAACTCACCCCTATCCCCCCCTCCCTAACCCTAACTCACACTAACTCCACCCCTATCGCCCCCCTAACCTAACTCACTTAACCCACCCTATATATATATATATATATATATATATATATATATATATATATATATATATATATATATATATATTTAGTAATCGTGGGTGGACCCTACTGGAAATAAGGAAAAGTTTATTAATGTTTGCACATGCAACAAAAGAAAAAAAATTAACACAACAAGATGCCTTGTCTCAAAGGCGGTACCCTAAAGACTAAAAGGTAAGAGGCATGAGATATGTTTTATGTTGTTTAATGTATGAGTGAAAAGAAAGAGAGAGAGAGACAGAGAGAGAGAGAGAGAGAGAAAAACAAAAAAAGTTAAAGTTAAATCAAGCTCATGAGCCTATAGCCAGCTGGGACATAAATGTGTGTGTGTGTGTGTGTGTGTGTGTGTGTGTGTGTGTGTGTGTGTGTGTGTGTGTGTGTGTGTGTGTGTGTGTGTGTAGATAAATCAAATTCATGAGCCTATAGCATGCTGGAACATAGCTGTAGGTGTGCTGATAAATAAAGTTTATGAGCCCATAGCATATTGGGACATAAATGGGAATGAGTGAAAGTACTCTCAGAGGGTTTAAAACAGTGGTCAGTTCTGGACCTGGGATACACTGAATCTCCTTCATTATTTTCTCAAATTATAAAAAAATATTTGGAAGATGTGATATTTCTAGGTGGATCTGTGATGATGCAATATGTAGATGATTTACTAATAGTATTTGATTCTTTGCAACAGTGTCAGCAGGATACAACATATCTTTTAACTATCCTTGCAGAAAAAGGACATTCTTCACAAAATGCATATTAAATTGTAGTTTCTTCACAAATGAGTCAAATAAAATGTTTATAATATGTTTATGTTAAAGGAAAACTAAAGAACAGGTGCATAATTATGCAAGATATAGTTTCACATAAATAATAGCTTTATATTTCAAGTGTCTTACAATTGTATTCTCTCTATAGTGGACTTGACAGATAACTGAAGGCAAAGTAACTGCTGAAGGAGTTAAGGGATGCTATGTCATGTTATGTTATGTTTGCAAGTGTCAGGTATCAGTGGAAACCAGATTAATCAACAGTACACTCTGGCCATCTCAGGCAAGGGAATGAGACTTTGCAAGGTTGAAGGCCAATAAATCTTAAGCACAGGTAGGCTATGTTTTAAAAAGGAATATTTGTGAAATGGTCACTTGAAGCTCTTAGCGAGACTCACAAGGACATAAAACATTTAAAATTGTAATGATTTGTTAAATGCAATGTAACGTCAGGGTTCTGCATGCATGAAATTGATAAGAAAAAGTATAAAAAAACCTGTGGGATTCAGTAATCTCTGTGTATGTTTCCTGCGAAGCTTATACGGACTTTACGTGTGTGTGTGTGTGTGTGTGTGTGTGTGTGTGTGTGTGTGTGTGTGTGTGTGTGTGTGTGTGTGTGTGTGTGTGTATGTGTGCGGTGATGCACAGTGAGCAGCAGCACCATGTTTAAACATAAATAAAAATGGTTTTGTGGCTGGCAGCAGTGTTGCTGGCCAGGAAACCATGTAAAGCAACCATGCATAGTACTCCTGCTTACATTAGAGCACAGGCAGTTAGCGTGTTTGCGCAGAATGCCGCAATGATCACCAGGGCTTAACCTATATAGCTCTCAATCTCCTAGTGCAAGAAATCTGGACAAAACCCAACATAATGAGGGGACAATGATCCAGAAATAGGGACAGATTTTACATATTTGCTCTTTAGAAAATGTACTACTATAACAAGGTTTGTGTTGAAGGATTTAAAGTCTGAAACTCAAATGTATGTAATTATTTAGTGACATCAGTCCTGAGATCATTGCAATGATATTGCAGAAAACCACAAATTTTATAAGGAACAGAGCAAAATATATAAGACAAAAACTTGGACATACTGAGAAAATCTGGACAGTTGAGAGGTATAATATGTATATGGTCCAAACACAGTACAGGACATTGTATACAGTGCAGAGTATTGTGAAATCCCATTTCTGGCATTCAGTATTGATGCTGTGTAAATGATCTGTAAGCGTGCATGGACTGCCATGTAAAATAAACATTCAAGGGAAGTGTGTGCATTAAATAGAGACACATGGATGAATTGTTGGACAGAACACAGGGAAAGAGGGCAGGTGATACAACCTAATGTATAGCAGATGAGGGCATCTCAATGGAAGACAGTTGTAGCAGCAATACCAATCACATATCAATATAGTATAGTAGGGACTGCACAGTGATAATGTATATTATATGACTGTCACACAAGGTGACATAATGAGGAATATGTCTGTGTGAGACAAGTATCTTTACATGAACAATGCAGAGAACAGCTCTCAGGGATGTTATATACAATTGGGGTAGGATGCATTTTGTAAAATCTGTGCAAACGGATTTGCCTGAATATGAGTTTAGTCTCAGCAGAGGTCTCCAGGAAGTGATACACAGGTAAAGGCTCATGGACAACATTAACAGAAGCATGGACAATCATGGACAATATCAGAATAATACCACCATTAATCCCATGTCTTTGACATAACATACTTGATTTAGAGTGAACAGAGATGGTTCTGCACAAACACACTTCTACAACTATTATGACATGTCTGCTCTCTATGAGAGTAATCACGCACACTGTCCTGACATTATAACATCTGCTGGAGGTGTTAAGAGGAACACTGCTATACCTGTATGTGACATTATGATAAATCCAGGCTAGTTGACTGGTGTGTGTGGCATATATATATATATATATATATATATATATATATATATATATATATATAGATAGATAGCACAATCCACACTGTTACAAATGTTACCCATGCCACCAATGTTGTCAAACAGCTATGTATGTACTGATGTACTGTGTGCATCACCAATCACCAGAACAGGTATCACATATATGCATCTGGTGTAACAACTTGATGATAGGGGTTTCACAACATCAATCTGTAATGTTTATGCCACAAAAACAATACCTAAGTTTGGCTAATAAGATGTGTGACAGCTCATTGTGGCAAAAGTGGCACACTTTGATTACACATCACTGGAATATGTGTAGTGAGATACATGAAGAAGGGTACATTTTACTCAGTTATTGGTGTAATGAAGGCTGTGAACTATGGGGGTATTATGGCCTGTGATGTGGATGTCCTTCACATACTCAGTAGTTGCGTTGCATACAGGGGAGTAATCAGCACTGTGGCCACATGTGGTGGATGTTCCACATGCCATCTAAACCAGGACACAAGTCATATACCTACTGGTCTGATTACAGGGAGTGATGTCTACATTATACTTGGGTTCTGTGTTTGTTTTTCTGATGTAACAAATCCCCCCATCTTTTTGTGTCATTTCAGGTGTTGTCATGGCTATGGCAGCAATCTTTGTTGTGTGTTGATACTGTCAGTGCTATACTAATATCACAGTTGGAGTCAATAATTGCCCACAATCTGTAGTCCTTCATTCCTTCAGACAGCTGTTTGGACACAGGGTATGTATGTCAATTGTGATGTCTGTGGCTTAAATAATGGACAGGAAAGGGTCTAGCAGACAGCCCTGATATACAGACCTGATCACTGGACCTACATTATAGTTCACTCACATTTCAACATATTTAGATGCTATGTATGTGATATAGTGGTCACCCACTTGGTGATATAGATGTTTATGGCCACATTTGACAGTGAGTGAATACCTCAATGTGTATTTGTGTCAATTGTCTTTGGCTTGTCAAGTTCAAAAGGATGATAGTGTTGTCATCATGCATGCCTTCGATATCCTCTTTGAGGACATCTAACAGATGTAACAAGACATGATGTAGCATTAGCAACTAACACAGCTCTGTTAAGCACAGCCAGGTTATTAATAGTGTCCATTTAGAAAAGGTCCATAATGGCATGTTGGTCTACTTCATAGATGAGGAGAGTCAGAATGTGTCTATACATGCATGCATGCATCAGGTGCTGCCCCCCAACTCAGATGGTTGCATGTTGATGTACACCCTTCTACAGGAACATAGTATGTGTGGAAGGTGTGTTGAAGTGTGTATTCGATGTTGTCAGAAAGGTGCTTGTGATGAGTCATATGACGGGTGATCTGTGATGTTGTCACAGCCCACTGATTCTGTGTGATAGGCCTGGATGAAGGTAAGACAGTGCATACTCCCTATCTTGATCTGGCTTGGGGTTTGGACACTATCTCCCATGCAGGTATCATTGAGAAACTCTCCCAACTGGGGATTAACCTTTACGTCACTAGATAATTGTCTCACTGATGGAACATACTGTGAAAGTTGGTGAATCAACCTGTATAGTAGAACTGTCACCATTGGCGTACCCCAGGGGTCAGTGCCTGGCCCTTTAGTGTTTGGAATCTATTTCTCAACAGTTCAGGTTAAAGTACACGTCCTTTGGTTTATTACTTTTTCTGATTCTTGCATACTGGGTACAGTCATGGAGTCCACCTATGATGATATACTACACACACAAATGATTGGTGACAAAGCCACACAGTTTACAAATAAATGCAAAAATGTATCTTTATGTTGTCCTTCTGAAAAGTAGAACTCCCTGCTAATTATAGCATTGACAACAGTCCCGCTATGCTGAAACTCAGTGCTGCAAGCACTGGGAACACACGTAGACAGCAATCTGAACTTCAACCACCAATGCCCCCACTGGTATTGAAAAACTATGTTGTGCACATCATACATCATGCCATAGTATTCAAATTTGAGGATGCTATTACAACACTGTACTCAAACCACATCAGAACACTAATAGGGTATAATGCTCCCTTTTAAATGTACCTCACCAGACTCATGCAGCAGCTAGAGAGACCACAGGGGGTTCTCACCAAGAAAACACAGAGCCTATAAACCATGCCAGGATGTATGTGGATAGACTGAAAGCCATGTTATTGTAATCTGGATCATATAGGATGAGGAGACTTCTGCCTGGCCTCCAGGCCAGTCTCTGACCCTGCACTGTTGGGAATAGTACACATCCACAAATCAGATATAGCTGATGACATCAGCAATGTGTGATGAGGAGAATATGGTAATAACAGTGTCCCACATCCTGATGTAAAAGGCTGTCTCTAATGACAAGCAAGAGCACAATCATACACCCCCAGTTGACTGCAGTAAGAATAGAACCCCTACCTGTCTAAGTACACAGACTTACAGAGCTCTGTCCTTAAGGCAAGCACCACAGCTCAAGTCTGACTTGGAGTGTCTCAGTTAACACTTTCTAGCTGATGGAATCAGTAGTATCTGGTGAGGAGAATATGGTAATAACAGTGCCCCATATGCTGGTGTAAAAGGCTCTCTCTAATGTTAAGCAAGAGCACACACACACACACACACACACACACACACACACACACACACACACACACACACACACACACACACACACACACACACAGACACACACACACCAGTTGACTGCAGTGAGAATAGAACCCCTAACTATCTAAGTACACAGACTACAGAGCTCAGTACTTTATGCAAGTGCCATGGCACAAATCTGACTTTTACAAGACCGAAGGACAAATTATAGTGGATGAGATCAGCAGGGCATGTTGGACAGTAGATGTTGGGAGGCTTATATGAAATGGATGTGTAGGTCTGTGCAAGTGTCAAAATACTGTCAACTCATGGGATTGGAGTGGTAACTGTAGGATAAATACTTCTGGTCTTCTGGCTAGACACACACAAACACACACACACACACACACACACACACACACACACACACACACACACACACACACACACACACAAGACTGCATTGAGAACAGAACCCCAAGCTAAGTACATAGACCACAGAGCTCAGTACGTTATGCAACTGCCATGGCACAAGTCTGACTTTTACAAGACTGCAGGGAAACTTATAATGGATGACATCAGCAGGGCATGTTGGAGAACTGATATGTGCCAAATATTCACTGAATTTGGACTGTCACCTCCGGAGATAGGGGTAACAACAATGCAATTATGTTGTGTAGCCAACTGGACCAAATCAAGTGTGTTAAGAAGACATGTGTGAGAAATGGAGAGCTATGTATGGGACGATATTTTCTGTGGGACAGGTGCCCATTTTTATTTTTTAAATTCAGTAAGAGATGAATGCTGGGTAAGGGAAGTATGTATGTCTGGGTCAGGTAAGCTGGATAGGTGAGAAAGCAAATGTAAGCAAACAAGACAAACAAGACAAGAGACAGGGACAGTGAGGGACACAAATGATTTGGGGACAACATGATTGGGGTTAGGGAGGGGACAATGCAGACTGATGCCCACTAAGCTTGGAGACAGTGAGAATCGAGTCCTCACCCACTGAACTGTCATCACTCTCCCCTTATTCCACTGAAGGCTTGAGTGCTTGATGTCTTCTCTTCCTATGTAACATGAGGAAGAACAGCCTTTCCATCCAGTGTAGGTGTGCACCAATGGTGTGGTGCATGACCCTATGCACCAACCCTAGCATCTCCTGGCAGGTGATGAAATCCCTACCTCCAGCACCGCTCCCTGGGGGGTACCACTGCACTGGATTCTGAGGCAGTACTACCTGAGGGTGCAGGTAATGCAGGGGCAGCAGATGCTGTGCTGCCAGGTTGAATCCCAGATGTGACAGACATTGATGCTGGAGCCAGTGGACCAGGAGCAGGCTGATCCACTGGGGTTGGCCTACCTTATTGTGCTGTGTAGCATTTAGTGATTTAGGGAGTAAATAGTGTGGGAAGAAATAGCCAGGGAATTGTTATGGCTTGGCTTGTATAGGCCCTAGGGCTGATAGCCTAGTACCAACCTGTGAACCTATGAACCTATGGTACACATAGATGACATGGAGGCATTTTGATGACACACAATAGAAAATAAAAAAAGAGAGCTAAGAGTTAGGGTGAGAGAAAAAAAGAGATGAAATTACTACCATCATATGTGACATACAATGCATCAACACAATTATACAACTATTTTATCTGAATTATTACATTTAAGTATGCATCTGAACATACTATACTACAGATTGCTGAAAATAATTCTTGAAATGTGCCTATACTGCAGCAGGGCATTTGTGCCACTGGTATAGAGTTTTTAATTACTGTAAATATTATTAAAGAAATTCAGTATTGTATAGTTGTGATTCATGGTATTTGAACCCACAACCTCTGACTACACCCTAATATTTGACTCATAAAATAGTTTTGTGCTACAGAGTAATACATGCATACTTGCTTTTACAGTTAGGATATGCAAGTTCAATTTGATACAACTGTATGAAAACATGAAACTCTATCTTTAACTTTTAAAGCTACAATAACACTTCTTTTGTGCTGCATACATACCACTTGCTTCCCTCAGTCTCTCCATTTGAGCAACATGAGCCTGTCTATTGAACTCATATTCAGCATTAGCTGGGGAAAGAACAGAAAAACCAGAAGAGCATTGTGGTGTGGATATCCCACCACTGACAATCAATATGTGACAACCCTCCAACTCTGGGCCAGTAATCAAGGAGCCTCAATCTTCACCACTGGGACCAGTGGGGGACGTTCACTGGGAGGATAAAAGGTACACACACACACACACACGCACACACACACACACGCACACACACGCACACACACGCACACACACGCACACACACACACACACACACACACACACACACACACACACACACACACACACACACACAGAGTGTCTCCAGATGCAACTCTCTGCATCAAGCACAATCAAGTACAATTTCCCTTAAGAGGACACAGGGAACACAGTCAGTCCAGGGGCTGGTTCCTCTCTCTTTTTCCAGATCCTCAATAAGACTTCCCACTGGCACAGCTATAGAGTAGAGTCCTTAGTTAGGGTTCCAAGCCAAGTCCTCCAACATACTCTTTGTCCAACCAGTGATTTGTGCTCCTGCCCAAGTAGCTGACAAACACACTTTTTGAGATTTAATTTGTACCCACACAAACACACACCTGGGAAAAGCTGGTATAGGTTTACTAGCTATGCCCCTCTTGCCAGACTATAAGGTAGTTATCACTGCCACCAGAACCTCTCACCAGCTACTTTACGAGCCTTGCAAGGGTACCCAGTACACTGTGTGAAATTACTATTCATACAAATAGTAGTTTGATCAACAGCAAGGTTATTAGGAGTAGACCACACAGTGTCACCAAATAAATATGCAAATACTCTCAAAACTTAAATATCTCTACAAAGATCAGCCACAATGAAAGGTTTAAATATATTTAATAATAAATAATAAAAGCACAATAAAATACTAAGTATATATTCATGGCGACATCAGAGTTCAAAACACAGGAAATATTTTAAATAACATTGAAGGACATACTTAGACAAATAAAGAAAACAATATCTAAAGTAAGCTTCACTATATTTCTGACTGACTCTAAGAGAGTTATACTATTCCCTAATAATTTACTTAATAGAGCAAGGAAGATGATGTGGTGAATGGTCCTTCTTGTTGCCAAGCCCAAGACAGAATACAGAATGCTCAGTCTCACTAAAAGACTTCTCAGAATAATATCTAGAATGTTACTTCTGAGATAGCTTGCAGAATGACATCACATCTGGTCATCTGAATTCTAGTTCCAATGCAACCCCACCATTGCTGGAAGCTGGCAGGACTTTTCACCTACCTGTAAAAATGCATGCACAAGGGCTTTTGCTCACATTTGTGGCAGGTGCTGGACATCATAAAACATTTGCATACCTCCATGCTTTTGGAGTACTAATTAGTTCACTACAAAGACAATACAGAAAACTTCCTAGTACAGATTTTGTGCTTCTGGCTGCACTGAAACCTGTGAGATAGCATCTGTATGGCTTAGCCTATAAAGTGATTTAATTTCAGATATATTTTAAAGTTTTCTGGACTGAGGTTAACCTTCTGATTTCCCATTTCCTCTGTTAAAACATATATGTTACAATAGTGCACATACATTTCCATTCTCTCCAGTAGGGCACACTGCAGATTCATTTCAAACACAAGCACTTTACAAATACCCTTTCAACACAAATGCCTGTACAAATCAGTTTGATATACACATGACATATAGTTCTAATACATTTGTAACACCAGCATCTTGTATAAATCAGTTTGATATTCACAAATGATATGTAATTATTTACAAACTTCCAGCTGACAGTACTTCCTATTGTCACAAGCATTATGCATACCAGTCTTGCCTATATTTGGCTTTCTAACTATTACAAGTACTATCTTATTATCACAGTTACACAGTTGTGGGATGTCCACAGTCTCAAATTCAATCAACCAATGGTTGAGGGTATCCCTTGTGTGCTTGTGTAGGTCATTACAATGATGCCTACACTCCTCTCCAGTATGTGTGATGCCAGTGGCACTGGATACAGCCTGAGCCAAACTAGTCCATATCATAGACTGGGAGTCAGAATAGTCTGCCTGCAGAAGCCTTTGGCTGTGGCACTTTACCAAGAGTCCAGTAAATATCCTGGGCCCCCCACCTCTGTGCCCTAGACTGGGCACTTTCCCCTCTAACACCAGACATGTCTAACAGCCAAACTAGAACAATGGAAACTGGTGCGTTCCTGCCAGTTCCAGTTCTTATGTTTACTGGTAGTGTACAAACATGAGCAATGATGCCAACCACATTTGCATGATGTTAAGCAGAGAGCAGCAGTGCCAAGTAGGTAGGAATTAAATAATTGAAACCAGAAGGTTAATCTGGCACTTGGTATTAGTTTGAGGGGTATCTTCTGATGTAGCTTGGAAATGTGTCTTAGAAATTGGAAGGTAACTGTTAGGTAAGCTTAGTTTGCAGACATGCACTGCGACATAAATGTCATGACCTGACACATTTGTTTTTGCCTTTATACAGTGATAAAATTGATTTTTACAGCATGGGATTCAAACCTAGGCATAACGGACAAAACATTTTGTTCCACAGCATTGGTTTTCCAACTGTGCCATAGAGGAAGTGCTGCTAAGACATTGTCAGGAATCATACATTAAAACAGGTGGCAATTTGAGGTGTTAGACATGTATGTGTGCTACCTAACAAGGTTCTTCTATATAGATCCAGTTGTGTATGTGTGTTCTGGAATTGTGAAGGTCATGCAAGTCCAGATAGCAGAATTATACATACAGAAATATAGTAGACAGTATACTCTCTGTCATACATCTGAAAACCCAATAAAGATGTCTTATCCCTCATACATATAATTCATATCAGCTCTACTATCTGAAGTGTTATAAATGAGAGTGAATATAATGGGAAGTGGAACAACAGTAAAAATGTATGGAATATCCTGTATTATAACCCAGGACCATGTGCATGGTAGTAGTCCTACACTTGCCACAAGAATGTTGAAATGACATTTGTCTATTTATCAGTTTATTGCTATAAACTGCACTCTCACAACAATAAAAATATGTTGCACATCCTTCACTAGAACCCAGGACCATCTGTACTCAACTCTACACTTACACCTGCTGCCAAAGGACTGGTTAGATGGCATTTCCTAATAATGCTTAAGTTCTCCGTGTTAACCGCTGCACAATGTTGCTTAGCATGTTTGCATGTTGCACAACAGAATTAATTGAATGTATCCATTTTCAATTATTGCCTGTCTGAGTCCTCTTTCTGGATTTTTGATGGCTGCAGGTGTTGGGGAACCTTGCTAACCACAGCGCAACACTGTTAAGCAAAGTTGAGTGATAGAAAGCAAAAAATTGCAGCACTGTATTGTTTTTGACCTTTGCACTTTTACAGATGCCCTGTCTGCAGGTGTTTTGTCTGCTTCTTGTGTGGGCCACTAGTCCAGGTTTTCATACTGCTAAGATTTGCTCAAACAAGTTAAGCACAGCTAAACCTGACATTCATTTTTCTTTGTTTCCCTAGTTTGTGCTAAGCCACGCACCACCCAAACACTGACAAAAAAAAAAGGAAACTGAGGAAAAGGAATCTATGACATAAATACTACAAAATGTTAGTAGACTTGTGCTGTGGTGCTAGCATTAGGTACAGTGTTCTCTAGTTGGTGTAATTATAGGTAGGGGTTCTAATTTCAATGCAGGCAACTTGAGTGTGTTCATTTAGTTGGGAGGTTGACATAATGGTTAAGGTGTTTACAGGGTTTGAGTCTTACATGGTATAATTGGCTAAGCTCTAGATGGCCCACAAGAGCATTTAGCCTAGTACTAATCTATGAACCTATGAAATATTTCTACATAGATCTGGATTTGAACTCTCACTCCAGTAAGCCTTCAGAACACAGTAAGGGTGCCTTATACCTCTTTGCCACACAAACACCTTTGCAGCAGGGAACTGAAATAATTCTGCATACAACCATCTGCAACATCATCTACAGTACTATGAACCATATAACAGTTATTTGTACACTTATTAATTTTGGATATAGTGCTGTGAGTAATCACACAACCATTTATGATTACTGCTTGCAAATATGCAGCTCTGTCTTACCTCTCTGTGTTTGTTGCTTATTCTTATCTGACCAGTAATCTCAGGCATGCAGTCTGTAAGGCATTCTATATCATTGTCCTTAAAATGTGTGAAATGGCAATAACATAATATGCAGTTGCAACAAATAAAGGGGAGGTTGGATGTTAATGAACATAACCTATGAATTGTGTGCTGCTTACATACATTTCCAACCTTGACAAATAACTTGTAACACTTTATAAGTCTAAACTGACACACCCACTGGATGTAGGGCAGTCTGCATTACTGTTGTGTTTTCCTTCTCCATACCATCACAATTGCAGTCCATTACAAACAAACACTGAAGGGGTGCCTGCATTATTCTTACATCTGATACATGGAGCCAAGTATTTGGGATTCAGCAATTCTAATGAGTTCACACCTGATTTGCATCTTCATCATGCTGACAGCCCTGAATCTACACCATAAAAAGGCAACCATGTAGCTAGGGAACCTGAATGTGAGGAGACTTGTTTATGTGGAGGACACAGAAAAGAGGCTATTATTTTGGGGTATATCTGCACAGATGATTACTGAACTTGAGGGGGTATGCTTGCATTTTTCAGCTGTATGCTGCATATGCTAAAATGTGTTTAAGAAACATCTGTTTAATATTTGTATATATTTTGATTAGCAAATGCTACACTTTTATCTGTATACATTAGTTAGAGGTGTACTGATTGCATGGGCATGTTTGTCAGGGAATTTCACAGGTATATGTGATTTTAAAGTACCTTAAAGTGGAATGTCCTGTGTTAAATCTGTAGGCATGTTTCAGGGACATTTTATTTGATAGCACTTTAGCATTTCAGTCATGGTTTGTTAGCAAAATGTGTCATTCGCCTCTTCTTTTGGGGGTGGGGGAGCAAAGATGCATTTCTGTTATGGCACAAATAAGAATATGATGCTATTGTTACTCTCTTTTTTGCCTCTAGCTTGTTGTTTATATTTCAAATCTCTAGAATGTTTTATGTTTCCCCAGTGGATAATACTGAAATGCTACCTTTACTGTTTTATCTGAGAACAGTAATGTTGCAGTTATGTGAGACTTATGTGTGTTATTCTTCTGTTGTCTTTTAGGACACCTAGGACTATGGCACCCAGGCATCTCAATTCCTGAAAACCACCCTTCAGTGACCCTGAGAATCAGGTCATTATGGAAGCTTTTAGGCAACATGGTGCCTTTCTGCTTGTGAGAGGACGTGGAGATATGTCAGGCAGAATGCACATTTGGCAGCAGATAGTTGCAGATGTGAATGCAGTAGGTGGCCACATCAGGATATATGATCAAGTGCACCATAGAGCCACTGACATGACCTCATCTGTACTGAGAAGAGCAGCTGCAGGGGCCTGTGATCAGATGGGTACTGGGGGGCCTACAACAGACCTACTACTACCAACAAATGAAGAGTTCCTGTCCACCATCAGGAATCCATACAGCTCTTAGGAAAGTGCAGAGCAGCATGTCCTTGACATTGGTGCTTCTCTTCCAGGGACAGCAAGCATGTCCCAGGAGGAGCTTCCAGATAGGCTTTTGTATATCAGTTGTTAAATACTGTTGTATAGTAAAATATTTTAATCAGTATGTTAGTTCTGTTTAACAATAAATTTTTGGGGGGATGAAGATTGCTATAGTTAACAACACATTCTGATTGGTTACAGATGGGGTTTAGGTTGGGCTTGTCATCTAAATTCTTGTTGAAAGTATAGTTAATGGACATATAAAGGGTAAAAAGTTTTATCTGCTGTGCTACTGTTAATTGTGATGATGTTATCCTTTCATTTTGCTTAACTTCTTCCAGGAACATCCAGCATAGGGAGCATATCATCATCTGCACATGGTAAGTCAAACATTTCTACATCAGTACTGATGAGCTGTTCAAAGAAATATTTTAGTGTGTGATTTGGGTGTCAGGACTGTTGTGTGTATTGCTGTACTGTCTGCAATAGTGGCACCACTGTTATTTTGTTAGTATATATTGGACTATAGTAATGTAGGTATTAATTTTTCCTGTGTTTTTTGCTTATTATCACAGGTGATCCTGACAGTGGTAGTGTGGAACTTCTACCAGCTGATGTCAGAGTATCAGCAGACTCTGATGGTGGCCAAATAGAGGCACAGTCAGTGTTTGAAGAAGTTGAGTCTAAGGCTGAGGTTGACATACAGCCATCCCCTGAAATTTCATCAGACTCAGCCAGTAGGTCTACACCTACCCATTCCAGTAAGCTCTCAGATATTGGATAAGTGTAGGGTGAGAAAATTGATCAGGAAAGTGTGCTTACTGCAGCTTTAGTGCCTCTTGGCTCTGGCTGTAGCCAAAGTGTGGGTGAGATGCCATGCAGGAGGGTTGTTAGGGGTGTTCAGAAGAGGCCTGCTATACATCCTCCATCTGATCCAAGTGTCTCTTCCTGTGTCACTCAACATATGCTTAGGGCCATCATGGAGACACAGGCATGTTCCCATAAGTGCTTCAGAGAAATGCTTAGGGTTGTAAATGTGACACAGGCTGACATGCATGACTGCCTCCACTGTGTTGCCGATTTAATGGATTGGATGAATGACACATTGGAAAGGGCAGTGTCTGTGATAGAATATCTGCTGGGACAGGACTGCATCCTCATGGACATAGGTCAGCCACATCATCTGCTGTCAACCAATGTAGCTGAGTCTGATTACATTCCTGTAGTAGCAGTTCTTCTACTGCTCCATCAGTGGTTGACCTGTCCACACCCAAATGTGGCAGGCCATGGGGTTGCAGTACTGGGAATCCTTGTGAGGGGACCTCATTAAGCAGACATCAGTTTAGTTGGCTGCAGTGCATCTCACCATGGGCATGGACGTGACAGTGCAACTCCTGGCAGAGCCAATTCCTATGTGCATGTATGACAATGATGAACTGCCACCTCTACCATGCATGGCTCACACCTGTCCAACATACAAAGGCGTAGAGCTAGCACAGAGCTTGGCTGTATTCATGCAGACACTCACACACCAATTTCACATGGAGGACCCATACAGATACACACACAACAGTTACATGGTTCAGCTGTAAAGCTTAAAACTCATTTTGTCTCAATGGCCATTTGTTACTTTATCTGAATGTCTGCCTACTTCTCTTTCTTACTCACACACACTCACCAACCTTTTGTGTCAACCTAGACTTCCTGCCCCCCCCCCCCACACACACACACACACAACACCCTGGGCAGGTGATGCTAACTGTGTCATATCCCTGTTTTCTATCTTTTGGATTCAGGGATCCATAAACTTTTTGTCTGATGGTCAGGGTGCATAGTTGACTTAGTGCTTAGATCTGCATTTGTGATGTTAAATTGGTAGTTGTACCTTTGTCTTATATTGGTCTTAGAAAGTTAGACAGTTGATAGCACCAAACCTTTTTCCATCATTATTGTTAATGATCTTGTGAGGGTTGTGAAGTCTGAGACTGAAATGTGTATCATTACTTTCTAACTTCTCTCTTTAATGATTTTCCAGTGCAAATATATGGTACTAAACTGAGGGCATGCAGTGACCATCAGTACTTTTGGGAGGTATGACTGATGCCTGAGGCCTGAGGTACGACTGATGCCTGAGGCCTATTACTTAATAATGGACCCATGTAAGTCAAATAAGTCTCTGCTGTCACATGTTAAGGTAATTTCTGTACAAATCACCCACCTTTTACTTGCTTACACTACTAAGTAACAACAAGCAAGGATATGCCAGTCATTCATATTATTACACAATACATTCCAGGTTCAACACTAACCTTGTAAATCCAGCAGTTGTAACAATTTTAGTTCAGGACTGACTCTGTCTGATGCAAACAGTACACAGCCATTACATGGGTAGGTAATGGTTGTGAGCATTGCCTGGAATCAGTGTTACTATATGTATGTCTGTAGGAGGAATGTTTTAGCCCCTTAGGTGGTGAGTGAGTGTGCTATGCGTTGTCTCTTAGCCAATGCAAGGGCATATTGAGCACGCTTACATCTGCCTACACCCACAGCAGCTGCTGGTTCCCCCTGTGACTCCTCACGTGTGTGTGGCTGTGGTGACCTTGCCATTGGTGGTGGGATGTGTGCCACTTCCCATTGCTGATCCTGCTGAAGCTGATTTCTCAGGATGATGTGTAATATATCACATACAGTAAATATTTCAGTACATATATATGGATTGTACTGCAGGCTCCCCCAGATGTATCTAAGCATCAGAACCATGACTTCAGCAGCCCAAACACATGCTCTATGATGTTTCTGGTTTGAGCATGTGCCTCATTATGGCATTCTTTAGCAGGTGTGTATGCATTTCTGATGGATGTCATCAGCCACAGTTCCAGTGCATAACCTGCATTCCCCTGTAAATGACCCTGTGGGATATCCCCTCTAATGAGCATCTGATACCGTTGGGATTTGTGCCAGATATATGAGTTGTGGCAACTGCCTGAGTTGCCAGCACACATGTTCAAGATAATTCCCTTGGCATTGCACACAGCTTGGCAGTTAATAGAGTGGAAGTGCTTTTTATTTATGTAGAGCCTTACCTGTTAGCTAGGTGGTGACTTAATTTCTATATGTGTGCAATCTATAGCACCTGGTACTTCAGGGTAGTGTGCTACAGGGTAGAAGTCCTGCATATTTCTGGCCGTATCCTAAGGAGTACAGGGAAAATATATGTGGTCACTGGCATGTTGTAGCATAGCATTCAGGGACTGAGGGAGGATCCTGGATGATGATGCCTGTGACACCCCCAGCATGTCCCCTGTTGGTCTCTGAAAGGTACCTGTAGCTAAACTTCTAAGTACTACACATACCTATGTCTTCACTGGGATGGGTTCTCCTCAGTTTGCCCTGGCTGTATGACAGAGGTTGCAGAGTTCCTGTAATGTGTCTCTATCCACCCTGTAGTGCTCTACAATTTAAACATCCTGCAGATTGTGATAAGTTAACCTGGGTCTGAAAGGTCTTTTCCTTCTTGGCCTTGGTCTATTAGCAGCAGCAGCAGTATAAACTTCAGCCTATTGCACATACAGATAAATTAAAGCAACAGTAGCCTCTAACATTGTTTCTGTGTAAACTCCTTTCCATGGCTATATTCCAATAAATTTTTGAATTCACAGGGAAAACCAGCACTGAGTCGACACGGTTGATTTATAGCTTGTAGCTCCTTCGTCTTAGATTGATTGAGTCTACAGTGTTGATTTATAGCTTGTAGCTCCTCTATCTTAGATTGATTGATTTTAACATACATTTCAGTTGCTTATGCTGTAATTAGCATGCTATGGTGTTTACCTTGTTTCTGCGACTCTGCTGAACACACAGTGTAGAGCCACTTATTGAATCCAAAACAGTGTACTACTGTGTATGCGTTGAGCAGCAATGTGCACATGGTGTAAATGGACTATGTAGACTTTATTGAATCTGGCCAAATGTCTTCCTTTATTCTTTGAGACTGATCTGAAAATTTTAGTAGGCAGTCTCCCAGAGCTGTTTATGGAATAAATAATTACTTTGCACATCCTGAAGTGTTATTCTTGACTCAAGACTAAAAGGTAAAACTCTTTGTTATTTATTTGTGAACTTTAACAAGGTAACACAAAGAAGTGGAAGAAATAATTAGCTCCTATTGAGATATTCTACATATGGTGTAATCAAGTTAGAGCACAGAATTCAGTAAGCTGATCTCCAGAATAAAAGCTACAAAGTTCTGGTAGTATCTATTGAACAGCAAGTGATGAACTAGGCAGAATTTCAAAGGCAGTTAGACGTAAGTATTCATGACATATGTAAACATAATAAATTAACATTTTTTTATGAAAAAAAATGAAGCTGATGGAAGTGGCACATAAATTTTGTTTGAGATTGGCTGAATTATAAAAACTAAAGGAATTTGCCATCATCAAAGTAATTAGTATACAGAGGAATCAGAGAAGCAGACATTGGAAAAATGAGCTCTATGTACAACACTGTGTCATGAAAATACTGTGTATCTATTTTTTGGATGGTAATGTTTCTACAAACATTTCTACACCCCATCTTGCCTGAAAAAAATGTTTCCAAGGAAAGACCCCAATCTGGAGATATTAAGATGGACATTTAGGGCACTGGTTCATAGTTTCATAGGTTGGTACTAGGCTATCAGCCCTAGGGCCTATACAAGCCTAGCCATAACAATTCCCTGGCTATTTCTTCCCACACTATTTACTTCCCTGGACCCCTGTCTAGGGAGTCAAAGATTTTGGGACTGTCCAGTATTTGCTGGTTTAGGAATACAACAAGATATTGCTAGGCTGTGTGAACACTGGCTCTAGATAATTGCCACAATTGTAAGGGTTGGCATAATAGCATCATTACCTCACAGATGCTGGGTACAGGGTTTGATTCTAGCCTCTTGCTATTAGCTAGGCTTGTAATAATCTGCAGACTGATAGACTAGTATTTACCTGTGAACCTATGGACACAGCATTTGTTCAACACTGTGTGACCTATACTAGATTTATCAGTGTTTCTGTTTTCTTGTGATCTCACTGATAGAATCCTTAAACAAACATTACCCCTATTTAGGGCATTATTACTGATTATTACAAAAAAGTAATCACCTAAAAGTAGAAGTCTGAAAATCCTCTTACAAAGGTAAAATAATAGAAATATCGGATTATTTTGTAAGTGAGAGGCACTGGTAAAATATAAAAGTTTGCAAGAGAAGCTAAAAACCTTGGATTTTAGCATTCAATTTGATGATCTAATTTTTGAGATTAGCTTTCATATAGACATTGCTAGAATTCCCTGTTAATTGTACTAGATAGCACACTATTGTAATACTGTCCATTTTTCAGAATTGAATGTGTTATCTTCCTCATATGACTCAGATATAACCTGATAGTTTGTTTCTATATCTTGTTTATCAGTTGCTATGTCTATGCCATGTTTTGTCTGATACTTATATTTAGTTATTTATTGACATTTGCTGATCAGGAAAGTCCACTGGGTCTGATACGTATTATTTATTTATTTATTTATTTACATTTGTTGATTGGGAAAGTCCACTGGGTCAGAAACCAATTTTCAGTGGAGGACCGGGGAGAAAAGCTTCAGTTATAGTACAAAGATTATTGCAAAGGCATACTATTACAATAACAGAACAGTGATCAAACATTTTATACAATTTTTAGTAATTAGAAATAAACAAAGTAGACTATTTTATACAGTCAGGTAAGGTGTTGGTATTACATATATAGTATTTTAATGGCATTACATATACAGTATTTTCATGACAATATTGTATCTAGGAAGAATAACATTGATTACAATCTGTTCATTTAAGCACTTTGATAGAAGAGAGGTTAGTAATTTAAGCTATTGATTGTAAGATATAAGACAGTGAAAGAAATAAATACAGATTACTTATGTCGAGAAGTAAATGATAATTTGGTAGTTGTCAGTTAAGAACAAAAGAGTTAGATTATTTAGCAGGGTCCTAGGATTAGTTCTATGGAGGTCTACAGGTTTGGCCATAAAGGCAAATTTGGTTGTCAAGAAAGTGGCTTTTAGGGCAGTTTTGAAGGTTTTTATGGAATCAAGTTGGTAATGGAGGGGGTTAGGGCATTCTATAATTTTGCTATGAAGTGGGAGTATAAGCTCTGTCCATCTCTTTTGTTGGGTTTGGATATACAAATAATCTGTTTATTAGTAGACAGAAGATTCCTAGAGGGGACATAGGTTTGTAGGATATCTTGAAGTGTAGGGCAATTTTCTGGGTTATATATTAGTTTATGAGCAATAATGAGTTGGATCTAATGAAGGTAGTGGGGGAACTTGAGCCAATTCAATTCCTTGATGGCTTGTCAATGGTGTGAGTGGTTTGGTAGACAAAGGCAAATTTAGAAATTTTATAATAGCATGATTGTAATTTGTTACTAAGAGAAGTATGAAGGTTTGTATAAATGGGGGAGCCATAGAGGAGGGAAGGGAGTAGGAGGGTATTGGACAGCTTTGTTCTTGTGGGTTTATCTATGTAAAATTTATGCCTGTAAAGTTTACCTAATTTAAAATGTGTTTTTTTATTGTACTAAGTATATGTTGTTCAAAGGAGAGTTTGTCATCTATAGTAATGCCTAGTAATTTTGCAGTATGCACCACTTCTATTTCAGTTTTGTTTTGGGAGTAAATTTTAAAATCTTGTGGAGGTGGTTTGGATGAGAATGCTAGTAACTTAGATGTTTTGGGATTTAGCAGTGATTGTGCTTCATTAAACCATGTTAATGTTGCTGATAATGCATTTTATGTTATTTTTAGGAGATCTTGGAAGTTGCTAAAAGAGGATATGATGGTAGAATCGCCCGCATATTGGATGAGTGAAATTTGAAGGGAGACTGTGTGGAGATTATAAATACATTAAAAAGTAAAGGTCCAAGAATTGACCCTTGGGGGACTCCAGTTTTATTGATCAGGTAACCAGATTGATATTTTTACTATCTCACAGATTGTTGTCTATTGTCCATGTAATTAGTGAATCAGTTGAGGGTATGTTTGGAGCATCCTAGTGTTGCCAGATGTTGAATTAATTTAGTATGTGACACTGTGTCAAAAGCTTTTGATAGGTCTAGTAAGACTACTGTTGTTAACACACTGGCCTCCAGAAAGCTTTGCTCACAATGTCAGTAAAAGAAAGTAAGGCTATAGTGGTACTATGTGTAGGACAAAAGCCATGTTTGTTAGAGATTATGAATATAAGGCTGAAATTAATTATGTTGTTAATATGCTGAAAGATAAAGCATATAATAGAAAGTTTGCTTGAATATATGTATAGAGTTTAGCAATGCAAAATGAGCATTCATACTATATGGATAACAGACAGGCTTCTCTTCACAGCATCAAAAAGAAAAAGCCTAACAAAGCAATATTGGAAAGCAAGTATTACATGATTTTCTTGATTTTCTCATGTTTGCAGAACAAAGATCTATTAACAGACATCCATTTTTATAAACTCAGCAATACATGATGTTTTTTTTAATAGGAACAGCTTGTACAGATGTTTCCTTTCAGATTTCTGTTAATGGCATCTTCACATCAGCAAAAGTGCTTACAAGTAAATCACAAAAGGACAATAGAAAAGTCTAAAAACAGACATTATGTGACTTCCCACAGAAGGCCAAAAAAATACCAAGAGGAAATAACAAAATCTATGTGCGTGACTAGCACTCTATATAACAACTGTAAGTAATTCAGTTATGTGAGAGAGGGACAGAGAGAGGTATTTTGTAGAAGTCATCATTCATATCTGTAATGAAGGAAAACTTTGTAAATATATGCTACAAACTAACAGAAAGAGTATGTGTAGTTTGTTATAAAATGAGTTATCTGTAATTGTGCTTATAGCTGCAAAATATATTTCTTTATCAGTGTGCAATTTGAAAGGCTTGGTGCTTTAAACAGACTACAGATGGGGTCATGCAAAGCTCTGTGACTTTGATTTCGATTTCAGCAGTAAACAGTACAGCAAGTCTGTGTGTCTTAAGAATCCAGCACAGCACAGCATAGAGCAGAGAGCGCAAAGGGGCAAGGAGATTATTGTTAGTGAGGTGTTTTAGTAGTTGAGTGTGTATACAATTTTCTAGTATTTTTGATAAATGATGAGAGAATAGAAATAGGTCAGTAGATAGTTAATTCATTGGTATTACTACCTTTATGAAGTGGGGTTATTATAGATTTCTTCCAAATTTGAGGGACTGTGGATTCAGAGGTGAATCGGTTAATTAGAATACTAATAGGGTAGGCTATTGCGTCTGCACTACATTTCAATTATTTGGAGGGAAGGTTATCTGCAGAGAGGGAGCATGGTTTCAGTTTAGTTAGTAGTTTAAATATTTGAGAGGTGGGCACTGATTTTAGGGAGAATGTTAGAGATTCTGGGAGGTTATTAGTGTTATCTTTGTACAGTGGAGGATGCAGGCTGGGTTTCTCTTCAGAAAGATGTGAGGTATTAATCTTATTGTGAGGGAATTTATTTGTTGTTGGAGGTGGTTCTTTAACAAGTTTAAGAATGTTATCAATAAAATTTGAGTTGAAAATGTGGGCTATCTGATGTAGGTCTTTATCAGTGAATGGTGATGAGTTTTGCATGGTCCCTGGATTAAGGAGAGAAGAGACAGAGTTCCAAAATTTTTTAACTGCTATGATAAGCTTTCTTTACAGCCACCATATATGTAACTTGTTGTTATTTAAATATTGTTTGCTATTAATATAACTAAAAAAGAAACACCAACTGACAAACTAATAAAAACAAAAAAGTGAAAGGGTTTGAAACATGCACATGGAGCTCTTTATTAAAATGTTAAGTGCTTTCATCAGTAATACACTTTTGACTTCATCAGAACAAAGCAAGACATGAACTACCTGGTTTAAAAAGGTTGATAACCAATACCACCTACCTAATTACAGTCAATTACTAAGCCTAGTACTTCTTAAAGGAGCACACATTGACTATGCCCCATACTTTTGAACATGCACATCAGAAATACAAAAAAATTAAGAAGTTTAAACTAAGATATGTGTACATAAATTGTCAACCACATATACGTAAAATATAAAAAATGTACAAAGGTATGCATATAAAAATGAAAGACACATATGTAAACTTAAAAAGCAAGTGTATGAACCCAAATCAGTAAACTCATTCCCCCAACTAATCAAAACAACCATACCACTTTATTAAAGAAAAAAAATTGCTTTCAATTTTAAGACATTGGATATAGAGGCCACATCACCCAGAGGCTGCATGGCATTGCATTTTAATTGCCACTTTAGTTCTTTGTATTCCAAATACAGGCCTACTGGCCCACCCCTGGGTCCCAAGTCCACCTGGTCTATAGCTATGAATTTAAAACTATGTGTGGGGTGACTCAAAATATGTTTCACCAAAGCATTTGTTTCATTTTGCTTCTGAATGTCATAAATATGTTGGTAAATCCTGGTCCTGAACTTTTTTTTTACTCAGTTTTTATTTTAAACATATAGCATAATGAAAATTTGTTTACGGAGCCTGAATGGCTAACTGATAGCAGCAGATTCTTAGAGCTCCACAAACTAGTATAAAATACAGGGAATATTTACATTTTTTTCTGACAAAAATATTCAGAATTGATAGATAAAAGTTAAAAATATATAATTAGAAACTTTGGTGGACCTAAGTAAATATTTCCTGTCAAACTACAAAGGAGAATAATATAACTTGCTGAGATGAGCAACTAGAAGAACTCTCACTCTGACTAGGCTTTGAAAAGAGAACTGCAACTGGTGACACATACATTGCAAGAATTGTCATTGAAAATGGATAACTTCAAGGAAAATCTACAGAATCTCAAGGAGAATTGTCGAAAACAAACAAGATACATTTAAGGAGCTTGGTCCTGAACTTTTTTAAAGTTTTGCCGATATAAAAACTTTCACACACATGGGACTGAGCTACATAGACCAGACATTTACACAAGTCTAATCAAACCATAACCTGCAATAAAAATTGCAGTCCCCTCCAAAATATACTTGCATTGTAAACAATGTCCACATTTCCTCACCCCCACCTTCCTTGGCAATCTTAGGGCTTTTTTCAAGAACGTTCTTGAAACATAAATCCTTTCTATAAACTATCATTGGTTTATCACCTACTTTATCCAAAAAGTCTTGTTCAGTTTCAAAAATGGCCCAGTCCTTAGAAATAAATTCCTTAATAGCTTGAAATGCAAATTAAAGGGTAGAACCAAAGCTTTGTTGCAGTCCACCACATTACTGGTCTGGCCATTTTGTAAAACAGCCCCATCACCACTTCCCTTGTCTTTACACCCCAAAAGGGAGACAAAATAGCCACTATACCTCTTCTGGTGAACTTCTTCAAAAATAGGGTCAAGAAAATCCCTGGGATAGCCCCTCCCGTTGAACATATTCTTAAGGTTGTCACTTTCCAAATGGAATATACCATTGTCACTGATCATACGGGGTAGTCTGACACATTGTCCCTTGACAAGTGATTTCTTTTGATATGTGGGATGGCAACTCTGAAAGTCAAGAAAAGAGCTGGAGTGTGTGGGCTTCCTCTATAAGGTGGACTTAAAGTGTTTATTAACCCTGCTTTAAAGAGGGTAATATTTAAATAATGGATCCTCTCATCATTTGATTCCATAGTAAATCTCAGGAACCCAGTACTAGAGTTTAAAAACTCAAAAACCTGATCCAACTTAGCCCTAGTGCCATTCCAAAAAAATTATGATGTCATCCAGGTATCCCAGATAAAAGGACCAATACCTGGAAAATTCAGATGTAAGAATAATACTTAAGTCCCATTACATCAGAACAATATTGGCAAATTAACATATTTTACATATTTTATTATTTTTATTGAAATACTGCAAAATATGGAGTTTTTCTCCCAAGACCTTCAATAGAAAGGGGTCATGTCATGCCCAGTCAGACTATCCTAGTCACCAACAGCTAAATAAATAAAAATAAAATACATAAAACATAGAGAATATGGAGAGGGATATGAGTATGAAAGGAGACTAAATTATTTTTAGGGACCAAATTATAATTTTCAGAATCAGAATGTGAATTTATTTATGTAATAATTTATAAACATTTATTTTTATATATTTAATATTGATTTGAAATCTGATTGCATCTGGGGTATAACAGTCTGACAACTGATCATTTTCTTTAGTTTTTTTATATGCTGTTTGAAATAACCAATTATTTTTGCTTTTTTTATATTTTCTGTTATGTACGAACGAATGCATTTTTGTCATTAAGTATGTGGTTGTTGTTATTCAAGAGGTTAAAATAAAGTTTTGTAAACAAAGTCTTTTTGACAAGATATTACACTTTGAAGCTGTGCATAGTTTAAATTCTATATGCTCTCATTTTATTATTTCAGAGTGATGTAACTCAACAAATTCCCAGCATTTGGTGCTCTCTGTTTTTTAGGTAAGTAACATATGCATCTTTATACCAAGGTTCTAATGGGTCTGCAAGACTTTGTCCATAATTTATGAATCCCTACACTTCACATTAAGTATGTGTGTATGACTAGCAGCAATGAGCACGTTCTTTGGTATTCGATAAACAGCTCTGCATGTCGCATCCAGGTGCAACGCAAGAAAACAAAAGTAATCCAGAAAGCTCAAGTCAGGTCTGGTATCCCACCTGTGACCCAGAGGGTGACAGGACTAACAAGAAACAGAGTAGAAAGGATTAGTCCAGATACCATCACTTTAGCTAGCAGATCTAATAACTTTCTGTCTAATGCCTTCCCTGTGGGAGGAATAAAGACACCTTATTGAAGTTTCAAGGAATTTATTCAGGTAAATAGGTAGATGGACAAGTGTTTTTTTTTTCTATCCACTAACAAGGGTAAGGGGCAGAATATGCTAATGAAGGAATAATTAAGTGAATTACATGCTAATGAAGTAGATCAACATGGTGGAGTCATTCAGGAAGATATAAAACCTGTGCTTGTTTGCCACTTTCCCTTTTGGCTTCATTTCCAATACACTTAAGAATACAGCCACAGACACACTTCTTGAGTCCCCAGGTAAATCATGGAGAACACATCCCAGTGGAAACCAAGGTATATGTAGCATTACGTATGCTAGCTACAGGCACATTTCAAAGATCCACATGGGGCACATTAGGAGTGTCACAGGCCTCAGCCTCAAGAATATTATCAATCAGTGCAATGCTGTTGCAGGTAGGGGAGCATATCTGGTTATCACTCATAAGTTACTGCTCACAGTCCTGTATAGTTGAAAGCATTACTCAACTATACAGGACTGTGAGCAGTAACTTATGAGTGATATATGCAACACAGAC